>NC_055674.1:330000-362500 GCF_017976325.1 Chelmon rostratus
TACACACTGGTGTGTCCATGAACAGAGTCACACACCTCAGACTGATTTATTATTGATTCATATTAGTACTGACATGAATGACTGTGTGTGTGTGTGTGTGTGTGTGTGTGTGTGTGTTACAGTACTGGTTTCTGATTCGAGTCGGGACACGAGTCCGGCTGATCCCGGCAGTCCGACCGTCGTCTTCGACAAGAAAACCAAGAGACGCTTTCTGGACCTAGGGTGAGACACACACACACAGACACACACACACATACACACACACAGACACACACACACACACACACACACACACAGACACACACAAGTTTTGACCTTGTGACCTTTGAGTTTATGCACCTTGTTGCTGGAAGTTCGTTCATCAGGATCGATCAGTGACTCTGGGAGCCACATGAGGTCCTTAAACCTTTTACCTGTAAGTGAAGGTGCGTTACGTTCCAGCCTGTCACACAGTGCTCATCAAGCCTGTCGTCGCCAGGTAAGTTTGTGTATTTCACAGTACACCTGAGTTTGTAAATCTGATGTCTGTGGCCACGTTTCCACCGTTTTCCGTCAGCCACCGATGACTGGTTCACAGAGCTGAGGGGGGACCACCGTAGGCCACAACAGGCAGGAGCATCACGTCAACTGTAATTACTCTCTGTGCCAGAAGGGGGCCTGCAGGGTTAAGCTGATGGATTTCACGTTCTTTTAATTCAAAACCATCTCTGACTCTGCATCTCTCTGCTGCAGTGTGTGCCACCGCCTACAGGAGGCGCTGTTACAGCACTGATCTATTGTTGTAACACATGGTCGTCCAGTCATAGAAGATAGCCAAGCACACATCTACCCACTGAACAGATGCTAGCACATGAAGCAGCACGAACACTCGAACGCTGACCGACGGGTCCAACATGTCTGATCATGACAAGCCCGGAGGCACGAGGTTTCTGGACTCAATGATGCAGACCCACACAACAGCCAGGTTTCATCAATGAGGATTAATTTGTTAACTGAAATCGCTCAGGAAGAAATACAAAACAAAACAAAACGCGCTAAGGATAATAATGATGAATAACAAAGGAGACAAGGATCATGAACGCTAGACAGCACGGCAGTACAAGACATGGCACGAGACAATCTGGCACAGGACAAAGGGAGACGCAGACTATATATACACGAGGTAACAAGGAACAGGTGGAGACAATTAGGGCGGGGCAGACAATCAGACAGGCGGGCAACACACCAGGAAGTCAAGGGCCTGAAATGAGAGGAGAGTTAGGTTTCACAATAAAACAGGAAGTGCAAGACAAGACATGACGCTGTGAACAAAAACACATCAACACATCTGACGAGACATGTCTGATGACCTCAGCAGGGACGGACCGATCAGTTTCCTGTCAGGAATGTTTGCCATTGATGTGAGTGAAGATGTCTCGGTGTGTCTCTGTCAGGGTGACTCTCAGGCGCTCATACATCAGGGTGAGGAAGGATAAATCCAACCGGCTCTCTGTGGGCAGCAGGTGGGTCCATCACACACACAATGTTCAGCATTTAACAGAAGCACAAACACATCCACTGAATCAGGTGTCGCACGTCTCTGTGTCCTCGCCTTGTCTTCTGTCCTCAGAGAGCCGTCTGAGAGTCCTTCTCGGTCTTCGGGATCCTTCGTCCCTTTCTCCTGGTTCACTGAAGGACGGGGGTCGCTCTCCTCGTCCGGGACTCCCCCCTGCTCCCCCAAAATCACCCCGCTGAGTTCCCCAAGACCCCGCAAGTCTCACTCCCAGGTAGAGAAGAACGCAGCTGTTTGTCCGTGTGTGTCCGTCTTCATTCGCTCGATGATTCTCAGCTTCCTTCAGGTGTTTCACATGAAGCTCGATGAACACGATGACCCCCCCCCTCCTTTATTCAAAACCACCACGTCTTAGATTCAGTATCTGGACTTGTCAAAGTTATTATCTTGTTTACATGAGATTTAATCTCGTCGAGAGAAGTTTCCACTAGTTGTCATTTTGTTCACAAAGGTTCCACCTGCCAGCCAATCAGAGACCAGCGTTCTCTGAGGGTGAGGTGTAATAGTGAAGTAGAGTCCAGCTCTATTTAAACACACACACACACACACACACACACACACACACACACACAGACAGACAGACACACACACACACACAGACACACACACACACACAGACACACACACACACACACACACACAGACACACACACACACACACAGACACTCACACACACACAGACAGACACACACACACACACACTCACACACACACACACACACACACACACACACTCACACACACACAGACACTCACACACACACAGACAGACACACACACACACACACACACACTCACACACACACAGACACTCACACACACACACACACAGACACTCACACACACACACATACATACACACACACACCCACATACAGACACACACACACACACACAGACACACGAACACACACACACACACACACAGACAGACAGACACACACACACAGACACAGACACACACAGACACACACACACATACATACACACACACACATAGACACACACACACACACACACAGTGTATCAGTTTGCAGCCTGTGTATTCTGTGCATTGATTTTTCTGATTTACTCATCTTCACCCACATGACATCCTGCATGCTTTTAGATTTACCACCACAAGATGCACACACACACACACACGTGCACGCACACACACACAGAAAGTCACATGACCACACAGCTGTGGCTGTTCTGTGGGCTGTAAGAAAACCCTTTGAAGGGTTAGTTTAGAATCAGGTTCAGGTTTAGGTCAGGGTTAGGGGCTAGAAAATGCATTACACCACTGAGTGTCCTCACAAAGATAGAAATATGTGTGTGTGTAACATGAACACACTCTCTGCTTTTACTTCCTGTTGTCATCTTTCTGTCCATCTCATCTGTTCTTCCTCTGATGAGTCTTCACCGTTAAAGCTCAGAGGAAAAAGATCCATTAAGATCCACCAGAGAGCTGCCTAATGGGCAGGCTGTGTGTGTGTGTGTGTGTGAGTGTGTGTGTGTGAGTGTGTGTGTGAGTGTGTGTGTGTGAGTGTGTGTGTGTGTCTGTGTCTGTGTGTGTGAGTGTGTGTGTGTGTGTCTGTGTGTGTGAGTGTGTGTGTGTGTGTGAGTGTGTGTGTGTCTGTGTGTGTGTGTGTCTGTGAGTGTGTGTGTGTGTGAGTGTGTGTGTGTTTGTGTGTGTGTGAGGGTGTGTGTGTGTCTGTGTGTGTGAGTGTGTGTGTGTGTGTGTGTGAGTGTGTGTGTGTGTGAGGGTGTGTGTGTGTCTGTGTGTGTGAGTGTGTGTGTGAGTGTGTGTGAGTGTGTGTGAGTGTGTGTGTGTGTCTGTGTGTCTGTGTGTGTGAGTGTGTGTGTGTCTGTCTGTGTGTGTGTGTGTGTCTGTGAGTGTGTGTTTTTGAAGATTTAAGTCTTCAGTAGGAGCCAATGGGCTTGCAGAGAGCCACAGACAGGAAGTGAGATGGACGGATGTTGGTGGTGAACCTTGAATCTTCTCTCTGTTCCTCCTCCAGGAGTCGGCTCTCAGTGAGGAGTTTTCTCCTCCTCACACCTCCTCCTCCACCTCTCCCCCTGTGGAATCCTCCTCCAGATCCTCCCATCCGTACCACACCCTGTCCCAGTCCTCTGATGAGGTAACACACACACACACACACACACACACACACACACACACACGCCTGTTGACATGTGTGTCTTTGCATAAGTCGTCATGTTTGTGACATCCTGGAAACAGGCGGACAGACTCGGATTCCTTCACCGGCCTCGACTAGTAATCGAGGTATCTGGGCTGGGCTAGTGGCTCGTCCACACAGGCCGGCTATCGCAACCATTCTGTTGGCACATGTGCGCCCTCTGGACAATAAAATGGACCACAAACGTCTCTTGAGATCGACCCGGAGTGACCCGAGAGGACGCTGTGTTTCTGCGTTCACTGAATCGTGACTCCATCGTTTATCTCCAGCGGCTGACGTGGCAGCGAGCGGACTGAGCCTTGGTTTAAAAAACTCACAGGGGTGGAGTCCGTGATGCCTGGTGTCGTGATGCCGTGGTGGTCTGCGCATGCCTGTCTCTCTGACCACGTCACTGTCATGGTAAAACCAGCATACAGACCACAGGTGTTCAGAAACAGGTAGGTGTGTGGCCAGACGGGGCCAGCTCTGCTCCTCAGGACTGCTTTGACTCCACAGACCGGGACACGTCAAAGCAGGCAGCCACTGACAACACTGACATTCAGCGCAGAGACGGTCGCTGCCTACATCACCAAATACCCATCACCACTCATAGTTAGCCAGAGGCTGACTCACAGTGGAGGTCCACAGGCTGAAAACCTCCAGAAATACACAGAGAAACCAGCGAAGAAGACTCCGCGGGACTGAGAATATTTTCTTCAGCATCAGTTGTCCACTGAAATGGACATCCATGACTACACTGCTAACAAGAGCTGCTAACAAGAGCTGCTAACAGGTGCTGCTAACAGGTGCTGCTAACAGGTGCTGCTAGTAGGAGCTGCTAACAGGTGCTGCTAACAGGTGCTGCTAGTAGGAGCAGCTAACAGGTGCTGCTAACAAGAGCTGCCAACAAGAGCTGCTAACAAGTGCTGCTAACAGGTGCTGCTAACAAGAGCTGCTAACAGGTGCTGCTAACAAGAGCTGCTAACAAAAGCTGCTAACAGGTGCTGCTAGTAGGAGCTGCTAACAGCTAACTGGTTCACAGATAGCACTATATGTTGGTGTTAGCAGAGATTAGCAGTTTCATTAAACCAATGAGCAGCAGCTGATGTGAACATGTGACACAAACAGTCTGAAGGAGTGATGTCACGGCAGGTGTGTGTTACCTTGCGTGTCAGCGGGTCTCTGGGGTCGGCTCACAGCTCGCTCAGTTAATTGAGCAGATTTTTAATGGCACAAATTGTTGGTGTTGACAACAAACTGCCTCCTCCTCCTCTTTCTCCTCCCTCTTCTTCCTCCCCCCTCCTCCTCATGCTCAGCCCTTCGATGACCCGTCCTGTCCGGTGTCTTCGTGGACGACTCAGCAGGTCTGTCAGTGGCTGAAAGGACTCAACATGGAGCAATACATCCCAGAATTCAGCGCTAGGGACGTCGACGGGCAGGAGCTGCTACAGATGGATGGCAACAAGCTGAAGGTGAGATGAGGATGAGGATGACGTCCTCTGTGGGGTCTGAGCATGCTCAGTTCATCAGGAACATTAAGCAGCCACATTCTTTTATCCAATCAGAGAACAGGGTTGCTGCCTGACAGATATCTATAACATGAATCAAGTATGGAAGACTATCAGTGCCAGGAAATTAAAACATGATGATAAGTGAAGAAGAAGAAGAAGAAGAACAACAACAACAACAACAACAACAACAAAATGAGACTAAGTCACGATTTTGTCCCATGATTTTTTTTAGAGTAGTGGAAAAAAAGAAACTTATTGAATTAATAATTGTGACTTAGAAACTCATAATTCTGACTTACCATATTTTTTTTTATTTAACTTTGAATTCGTTTTTCATCTTCATCAGTTTTTCTTTCAGGCAGGACTTGGCTTCCACATTAATGCGACCAAAGACAAGTTTGACGAGACAAATTCAGTTTTTTTAAACGTGAAATGTGGATAGTTTAACATCTTTTAGCATCAACTAATGACTGAAGAGACACAATCTGAGCAGAAGGTGTCCTTAACAGATGTAATGTTTAAATACTGACCAAGTGTCCCCTGTCCTGGTCCTCTGCAGGGTCTGGGCGTCATCAGCTCGTCTGATCGAGGCGCTCTGAAGCGTCGCATTAAAGAAATCCAAAGTGCAGCAGAGAAGGAGAGAAAAGCTCTGGACAAGATGGAGAAACAGAAAGAAAAACAACGAAGAAAAGACCAAGAACAGCGCAGGAACTGACCACCACCACCAGAGGGAGACAGAGAGGGGGCAGGACAGAGGACAGCGAGAGGAGGGACAAAGAGGGGGCACAGAGGACAGAGAGGGGAGGACAGAGGACAGTGAGGGGGAACAGAGGACAGAGAGGGGAGGACAGAGGACGGGGGGGGCAGAGGACAGTGAGGGGGAACAGAGGACAGCGAGAGGAGGGACAAAGAGGGGGCACAGAGGAGAGTGAGGGGGGACAGAGGACAGAGAGGGGAGGACAGAAGACAGTGAGGGGGGGCAGAGGACAGTGAGGGGGAACAGAGGACAGCGAGAGGAGGGACAAAGAGGGGGCACAGAGGAGAGTGAGGGGGGACAGAGGACAGAGAGGGGAGGACAGAAGACAGTGAGGGGGCACAGAGGAGAGTGGGGGGGCACAGGCCAGCGAGAAGGGGGACAGAGGACAGACAGAGGGGGGACAAAGGACAGAGGACACTAAATTTGGGAGGGTAGTCTCTGTGTCTCTGGATGCGTTTCCAGACAACCCAGAAAACCGGATCATGTCTCGTACAGCCTTGAAGTCCTGGAAAAGGACAAATATAAACATGGTGTCCTGGATTCAGTCCTGGTTTCTGCAGCCGCGTGTTGAAAAGTCATAAATGGTTAAAATGAACATTGACATGTTTCAGACTCTTACGGTGGCCCTGAAGGACAAATCCAGCAGTTCACCATCGTCTAATTTTAGTGGTTTTATGTTAAAAACATTAATTTTGTTTTAATTCTTGTATCTGTCACATTTTGCTGCATTGATACATTTAAAAAAATAACGACAAAAATATTTGCAAATATTAACTAGGAGCCATTTTCTGACAATCAGACTAAATCTGAAGTGAAATCCAAAAAATCATCATAATTATAAATAAGAATAAACTCTATGTACACATCACATTTCACTGAATAAAAACTAAATGACATAATGAAAGATGGACGAATTAGCAAATTAAAGGTACAATACGCCAGATATAAGTTTAGTTTAAAACGGTCACAAAATAATAATAATAATAATAATAATAATAATAATAATAATAATAATAATAATAATAAATTTTATTTGGAAGCACCTTTCAGGACACTCAAGGACACTTTACAGAGCGGGTAAAACACAAATAACACAGGATAAATACAAGCACAACAAAAAAAAACCCAACAAGTAAAAACAAGCGACAAGGAGACGTTATAAAGAGAAGGCCGTCCTGAACAGACGGGAGAGAATCAAAGTTTCTGATGTCGTAAATGAACAAACATCACCAGAATGTGAAGAAATAACAGTGCTGACGTTAGCATGCTAACCAGTTAGCGGCAGTCTCATAATACCACTTTGTATCTCCAGAACTCACAAAACGTCAACATGCGAGCAGCTAGCAGCTACAGCCAAAGACAGCAGAGTCCGGTGAGCAGCAGTTAGCAGCTACTCTGCTGAGATGCTGTTCAAACAACCTGAACAGGTGGTTACTTCCTACACACTGTTCCTTTCATGTCTTTGCTTTTGCTCTCACATGTGTTTTGTCCTCTGGGGCCACCGTAACAAATTAAAGGCGACATCTCCTTTGGTGCTCCCAGAATCCCCTGCACACCAGGGTAAAATTAAAGAATCTAATTTTCCAATAAAATAACAAAGTGAAATTTGTTATTTTATTCTGAAATCAGTTAAAAATTCAAGCTTCCAATTTGTCCTCTCAGGTGGCATCCTGGCAAAAAAAAAGTTCAGGTGAGCACCTGGGAACCCGGTTCAGGTTGCTTCAATTCAGGCACCTGAACACATCGTCAGATCTTCTGGAACAGAGTCATTAGTTCTGCCGAAATGTTTTGAAGAAGTCTGAAGGAGAAGAAGAACAAGAAGAACACACCCTCACACCCTCTGACCCCTGACCCTCTGACCCCTGACCCCCTGACCCTCTGACCTCTGACTTGTGACCTTCTGACCCCCTGACCCTCTGACCTCTGACCTCTGACTTGTGACCTCTGAGTCCACAGTAAAATGAATTCCAGTAAAAAATCAGCGAGCATCATTTTGAAGGAAACGGTTGATCGTTGCTGTCAGATGTCTTTTTTTAAAGAGGATTCAAATAAAAAAATGTTTGTTTTTTCCTCAAACTCTCAGAAGATGATGTTTTATTTTGTGCAGACACATGAAGAGGGTCATTTAAAGACCATCCTCTGACTTGTAGTTTCAGGATTAAAGGTTCCGGGTTGAGTTTGTAGTTTGTAGTTATCAGCGCGTCCTCCTTTTGCTTCTTCGGTGGCACGGTTCATATTTTTGCTGCTGGTTTCAAAGGTTCCACTGACCTGCAGGTGGCAGTAACGCACCAGGAAACAGAGAAGTAGATGAGGACTGAGCACGACGTTAACAACGGAGGACTTAGATTTAAATTAGATTTATTTGTCCTCTGAACAGCCTCAAATCAAACCGAACAGAGTACATCACATGGAATCTATCAGACAGGTAGTGTGGAAACTGTAGGCAGCTTTCATGCCTAGCTGACACAAAATGGGACCAGCGTGGACCAGCGTGGACCAGCGTGGCCCAGCAGAAGTGAGCCAAAGACTTCTGTTTGGTGAATAAAACTCTCTGCCAGGAGGAGCTAAGGTTCAATTAGCCTCGCTAGCTTAATGGAACGCACCCCGAGACAGAGACGTGGAAAACAGACACAGCAATTACAAAGAAGGCTGGCAGTGAAAACTCTTTTTATTATTGTTAAAGACAAACATGTACAAAGACCCCCCCCACCCCCCCACGGCCATTAGCATCTCATCTCAATAAATATAAAATACATATGACAGAGACAAAATACACAACATATTTCTGTCTGAGGACACCAAGGTGTACAAACATCTGTCTCATCTGGGTTTTCATAAATAAAAATAAATCTTAAATAAATAAAATAAATTTACTTTGAAGTAAAAAAGTTAAAGAGAGGTTTCATTTTCACACCTGCACACACCTGAACACACCTGAACACACCTGCACACACCTGAACACACCTGCACACACCTGAACACACCTGAACACACCTGATGCATCTGTCCTGAAACACAATGACAGACACACAAATAAAATAACTTCACGTTCAAACACACACACGTGTTTCTGAGGTGAGTCGTTCAGGTCGACCTGCTCTGACATCATCACTGCTGTGACATCATCACCCTCGTTGCTCAACTTGAGAAACTTCTCACTTCCTCTCTCTCTCCCTCTAGTGTTTGTTTTGAGCCTCTCTCGTCCCTGCAGTGTTCAGATCAATCACATCGTTCACCATAAATAATCAATAAATATCAGTGATAAATAAAACATAAATAACAGCAGATACATAAAAACTGAAAAGTGCTCAAACAAAAGAAATAAAGATATAAATAAAAATAAATGTAAAACCACAAACATCCCTCAGCTGATCGTTACCATTCAAATGATCAGTGTGCAGATCACAGTGATCCTCTGCTCCCAAGAGAGACGAAGAAGAAACGTCAAGGACCGGCAGGTCGCCACCCGCGGCGCCGCTTTGGACCATCGAAACACGACAAAGCGTCCTCCGACTCTTCTTTCGGACTAATTCAAACTCAGACATCTGTAGTTCCTGTTCTCAGACAGAAGAAAGCAGCAGCAGGTTTCAGCTGCCGGACAGGTTCAGACCTGCAGGTCTCACACCTGGAGTCGGTCACATTCCTGCTCATTGTCGTCTGCCTCGACCCTCCGGCTGATAAGACGAGCTCCACGGGCAAAGCACTCTGGGATTGTTCTGCACCACTTCGACCAATCAGATGAGACGAGAAGCTCAAAGAAAACGGTTGATCGGACGATGAAGAGGAAGCTGAGCCCGAAGAGTCGACCAGCACAGTAAAACATCAGGCGTCAGGTGGTGTCGAGGCGCCTCAGTGACCTCTGAGTCAGAAATCCCTCAGACGAAACAAATACATGAATGAATGCAAAGATTGTCTCTGCGGGAAGACGTTTCACTCTGTCTGTTCTCCCACTCAGCAGACATCGTGAACATCACGTTTCCTGTTATTGTTACTGATATTGTTCTAAGTTCTGGACGTCTGTTCTGCACTGACAGATTAAAGGAATCTACTTTACTTTGAAAAATGAGTTTCCGCTCAGCTCAGCCTGTTTTTCTCTTCATCGCCTGAGCGTCTCGTGTTCCTGCTGCTCATTTGGGTTTGTTGAAAATCTGAATCAGAAAATCAGACCTTGTATTTTTCACTTTATAGAGATTATTTTGCAGAAGAAGAATATTTAGTCTTCTTTGAGCTCTGAAGAACACGATGTTGCTGAAACATCGTCGGTTGTCAGACTGGTCTCATGTTTCTGGATTATTATGTGAGAACGAGTTCTCAGCGACTCGTCTCAGCTGATGTACGGCAGCTCACGAGGAAAAAACTCGACCGCTGATGGACGATCAATGAAATATCTCCCATGAGCCACTGCAGGTAGAAACATGTGATCAGGGCCACTGCGTGAGGTCATGACCTTTAGACCATCAGCTGTGTTTGTGTCATGGACCAAGTCACGCCGATGTTTCCCATGTGTCCTTGAAAGCAGCGTGGGCGGGGCTTAGTGTGCACCCGCAGCTCGGGGCCTGTAGGCAGCGACGGCTCTCAGGCTGCGGATCAAGTCGTGACAGAAGGAGCGAAGCTGCGTCAGCGTCAGGTGGGCCGCCACCTGGACGTCGTAGTTACCATGGAGACGGGAGGCCAGGTCCAGACCGTGGTTCTGTTCCACCACATCAGCCCTGAGCTGAGCCACCTCCTTCATCTAAAACACAGAAAAACACAGTCAGCTGTTAGCGTGGGAGCAGCCAATCACAGCACAGCTCCACTCAGACAGGATGAACATCGCAGGAGGAGGAGGAGGGACACGAGCTCCTCATCCTTCAGGACTCACTTTAACCTGCTGAACCGACAGGACCTGGTCTGTGACAGACGTTCAGCAGGACTAAAGTCTCCTCAGGGAGGTGCCGGAGAGAAGTCCTCAAATCACAATCAGTCAGATGTGATTCAGTGTGACATCACTTCCTGTGGAGTTCATTATCTCTGGTGATCCAGAATAAACCTCCAGAAATTCACAGAGAAACCAGAGAAGAAGACTCTGCAGGACCTGAGAATCTTTCCTTCAGTATCACAGTGATCCAGTCTGTACAGCTGCTAAGAGGAGCTGCTAACAGGAGCTGCTAACAGGAGCTGCTGACAGGAGCTGCTAACAGGAGCTGCTGACAGGAGCTGCTAACATTAGCAGCTGACAGGAGCTGCTAACAGGAGCTGCTAACAGAAGCTGCTAACAGGAGCTGCTAACAGAAGCTGCTAACAGGAGCTGCTAACAGAAGCTGCTAACAGAAGCTGCTGACAGGAGCTGCTAACATTAGCAGCTAACAGGAGCTGCTGACAGGAGCTGCTGACAGGAGCTGCTAACAGAAGCTGCTAACAGGAGCTGCTGACAGAAGCTGCTAACAGGAGCTGCTAACAGGAGCTGCTGACAGGAGCTGCTAACAGGAGCTGCTAACAGGAGCTGCTAACAGGAGCTGCTGACAGAAGCTGCTAACAGGAGCTGCTAACAGAAGCTGCTAACAGGAGCTGCTAACAGGAGCTGCTAACAGGAGCTGCTGACAGAAGCTGCTGACAGAAGCTGCTAACAGAAGCTGCTGACAGGAGCTGCTGACAGGAGCTGCTAACATTAGCAGCTGACAGGAGCTGCTAACAGGAGCTGCTGACAGGAGCTGCTGACAGGAGCTGCTACCAGGAGCTGCTACCAGGAGCTGCTAACAGGAGCTGCTAACAGCTAATTCATCAGACTGTTAATGAGACATGTAAACAAATATAGACTAAACAACAACAGCACGCCAGGAGCTTTTCTTGTTGGCTTCAGTTGTTTCTGTTGCCACGTTGCTGATGTGTTGGTGTTAGCATGCTAGCATTTATCAGGTTAGCATTTGACAGTGAGCTGATAAAAAGCAGCAGAAGGAAAAAGTCAGAGATCCACTTTAAAACAGAAGGACGGGGTTGAACCGAGGAGCAGCCGGTTCAGGAGCTCACTGCGTCGGTAGTCGACATTAAACCACTGAGCAGCAGCTGATGTGAACGTGTGACACAAACAGTCCGAAGGAGGCGGGACTGGAGTGATGTCACGGCAGGTGTGTTACCTTGTTGATGTGTGTAAGCAGGTCTCTGAGGTCGGCTCGCAGGTCGCTCAGTCCACTCGGTCCGCTCAGTTTGTCAGACAGAACTCCCAGCAGGCCCTGGTACAGCCGGCTGCCGGCTAACATGCGACTCACACAGATGTCCTGCAGGGGGAGACACACAGCTGATTTGTACTGACAGGTAAAAGTCACCTGGTGAGTGCTGACACACGACAAACTGAGGCTGCTGGCTACTTCTACAAAGTCTAACAACATTTCAAATACTAAATCAATATTTTAATCATGTTTATTGTCTGAGGGTCTGACACTGGCTTCACAGGACTACCTCAGACCTCTTCAGGGACCACCTGAACCTAGGGTCCTCGGGTTACTCCTACTCCTCTGAATCATCCTAAAGAGCCCAAAAGACCCTCAGAGTCATCGCTACCACATCCGCGGACTGACCAGAGTGAAGCGCTCTGATGGCGGTTTGATGACGGGGGCGGCGGGGATGCCCAGCGATGTCACCATCATCTGCAGGTTTGTTGTCTGGCTGGAGGGGTCGAGGGTCAAACCCTGCGGAGCACAGGATGAGGTTAATAACACACGAAGAAGAAGAAGAAGAAGAAGAAGAGGCAGTTGGAGTCGAGCTGAGGCGGCAAATCAGATGTCTCCTTCACCTGGGTGGTTATGGTGGCGGTGTACACGGTGGGGATGTCTCTCAGGATTTTCTCCACCAGAGTCTTCGCTCGCTCGGCCGCCTCTCTGAGCGCCGGCGGAGGGTCGGACGAGCTGACGGGAGCCGATTGGACCAAACCTGCGAACAGGAAGCAGTGCAGCAGGGCGACGACTGGAGGAAGAAATGTTATTTTTTAGAAAGGGTTCAGGTATGGAGGGTAAATAGTGCAATAAAAAGAATAAAACGTTTTCAAACTGTCAGGATCTTATTACTGTCTCCTAACACACACCTTTTCATAAAGTCTAAAGAGCTGCACGTTCAACAGTTAGTCAGGACTTCATCATCTCTTCATCATTTCTGAATGAACATTTGTGGCTGCTGGCTGATTGCTGACTATTACTGACATTTCAACCTTTATAAATGATAATAAATAATATTAATGACGATTAATGCTACATTACTGCCGATTGACTAATCGATCAATTAAGTCTGAAGTCTGAAGTTGGTGTTCACAGCTTTTACTCATTCTTACTCAGCAGTTTGGGAACAAACAGCCCCCATAACTGAAGCTGGCACTAATAACCCTCCATACAGCCATGCATGGACTTCAGGTGAGTCCTGGAGGAGCTGAGGTGGAGGAGGTGTGCAGATCAGATGATCGCAGGCTCCACAGGTTTGCATTTGACAGAAAAGATTTTTTTTTTGTCCCGGTTTAAGCTCAGGTGTTAGCTCCGTGCATGTTTCTGCTGGTTTAACGGTCTACCTGCGCATCAGTGCAAAGAGTAAAGGTTGTTCTTACTGCTCAGAGGGTTCATGTCTGTCAGGGGGGGCGTCTGTCTCTCGGTGTGTGTCCGCCGGTAAACTCCTTAAATTCTTCTTCAGCTTCCATTTGCAGCAGCTCGGACCTTTTATCTTTCTGTCCTGGGGGGTTTCCATTGACGGCACCGACGGCCCCACCGTCCGCGGACTCATTCCGACAAATCCCGAAGTGACGAAGCCTGACAAATACCTTTTGCGTCACAGCCATCCGTAAGATCCTCGCGGTGCGCAGACAGAGCTGCGCGGACGGGACACACGAAGCTCACCTGCTGTGGGTAAAACACGTGACTGCACACCTTTATTGTTGAGCAGCTGAAGAGACTCGTTCATGGAGGGGACGAGTCAAAAGTCCCGGAAGTCCATGAAGGTGATCAAACTCATTCAAAGTGTCCAGAGTCCGTGAAATGACCGGAACTGATCAATAAATCAGGATTTTAACAGGAAGGCGAGTGAAACCAGGACCCGACAGTAATCTGTTCAATAGACTCGAATTTATTATTATTATTATTATTATTATTATTATTATTATTATTATTATTATTATTATTATTATTGTTTCTGAGTGTCTGTCTGTGTGTGTGTGTGTGTGTGTGTGTCTCATTCAGTTTCACTTCCTGTGTGTCGTCACGTTTGTTTGAGAAATCCTGGACTGGGTTGGCAGAAAAGTGGAACATGTTTCAGATCCTTGACTTCCTGCTGCTGCACAGGAAACGCATCATCACGCCTCACCGCAGTGAAAGTGTCAGACCGACACTCTGAGCTCTGGATCTGTGAAGACATGTTGGGAGAAGTTTGTGTTTCACAACTGATCAGCAGCCAGTTTCCTGTCTGACTCACACAATAAAAGACACCACGTTCATATTAAATAGATCCTCTGAACATACGAACACTCATTTAAAGTGTCTCAAAAGAAGCGATTTTATCACTTCACATATTTTCATTGTGCAAATGTAGAAGAACATAAAGCAAAGTACAAGTACTTCACTCCACTAACACAAAACACACAATCAACAAATAAAACATGGTGTATTCATGCACATTAAAGTATCCAGATGTGTACGAAGTACTTCAAATGATCTCACCTTGAAGTGAAAGTACATTTTGTGAATAACACTTGTGTCTGAAGCTGTTTAAGTGTGTCAGCAGTCGCAGTTATTATTATTTTATTTTAACATATTATTGATTTAATTCCGGCAGGTTGTAACAGATCAGCTGATCACCTGAGCTCTCCACAGAGGAAGACCATGAGACGAGTCAAAAGCTCTCAGAAAACTTTCAACTTTCACTTTTAATCAATAACACACAAAAAAAGATTAAACTAAAAGAAACCCTCAACGTTAAGATGGACTGACAGGTGAGCCCACACAGGTGAGCGAGTTTATTTCAGGTGTTTCCCTCCGTGCTGCCGGCAGCAGACCACACACACCCAAACTGACTCATGTGCAAGCTGAACTGTGCAACTTCGATATTTCCTGTGTGCAATCCTGTGAATTTACTGATGACTCTGGTCCTGACGCGGCTCTGGGATTAATTAAACTATATCTCATTTATTTATGAAGACGTTTCTGGTTTTCCTCCACGAGCCTCTGAAACTTTCAGTCTGTCCTTAAAGCTCAGAGCCGTCACCTGAGTGAAGGTGGTTCATCCTGGAGAAATACAGTCAGGTGACTTCAAACATCCAGCGGACAGAAAGTTTCCACTGAGGCGACTTTAGTGTGAGCAGCTCTTCTGCTTCCCCTCATGTTGAAATGCAGATGAATCTCCAGGTGCAGCTCTGAAAGGTCGTAGCTGACAGCCCGAGGGCGCGAGCAGCTCACCTGCTGACTCACAGGTGAGTCCGGAGGGAGTGAAACGTTTCCGTCATCACGGCTTCGGACGCTCTGCCTGAAGAGGCTGCTGGGAGACTGTCTCTGATTTCTTTGGTTTAATTTCCTGATCAAACATCGACATCATCGAAACTTTTTCTGTTCCAATAAAAGCTAAAAGATTCTATTGATGGATTTATTGGTTATTGATTGTGGCGTTATTTCACTTCAGAAGCTGAACGCTTCAGTTGAAGTCTGGGGAGGGTTCAGATATTTTCTCCACTGAGAGTTTTTAAATATTTCACACACAACAAAATATGAAATTAAGAGCAGAAATGAGTGTTTTGTATTTTTTTATCACATCTTTTCACGGTGTCGCTGGAATAAGCAGGACGTCCCTGAAGAAGACGTTGTCTGGACGGCGGCGTACTGCTCCAGGATCTGTTCGCAGCTTTCAGCAGTAATGGAGGCTTCACAGGTGTGACCCAGGAGCACTGACACACCTGCAGACCAGCACAGAGGCCGGCTGCTGCACTTAAAGCCGGAACAATCTGGATGGTCCTTTTCCTCTTCAGACACGACGTCCAACAACAGCAGCACAGCACACTTTTCCTCTTTGTGTCAGTCCGTCTCAGAGGAGCTCAGGTGAGCTCAGGTGAGTTCAGGTGAGCTCTGGTCCAGAGAACTTTCTGGATGTAGTTGATATGTGGCTTCACTCTGCTGGTAGAGTCAGAACTTGTTTGAAGATGCAGTGATGAACTAAGTTTCCTGAAGTGTACCTGAGTCCAGGTATTAATCTCTTCATCCAATCACGTGCTGACAAAGTGTTGACCCTCGCTCCATCCTCGCTGTGACCCACTGAGCCTTTCAATCATGATCCTCTCACCTGTTACCAATCAGCCTGTTTACCTGTGGAATGATCCAAACAGGTGTTTTTGGAGCGTTCCACATCTTTCCCAGTCTTTAGCTGCTCCTGTCTCAACGTGTTTGAAACATGTTGCTGCTTCAGATCCAGAATCAGCAGATATTTACAGAAATCACTGAAGCTGATGAGCTCAGACAGTAAATATGTTGATTGGTGCTGATTTCAGGTCAGTTTCTGTCAGAGAGGATCAGCAAACATTCTGTTTGATTGATGTATTACACAGTCACAGCTGGTCTGGAATCAGGATTGCAGCTGCTGTACGGTATCCTCTGCAGAACAAACTCTTAACCATCCCCGGTTCTCAGGGTCCAGCAGGTGGAGACAGCGAGACAGAGACAGCGAGACAGAGCCGGCTGGTAGTTGAACTGCTCGTATGAGCGTTACACGCTTAATTTACTGTGAGAGAAGCAGAACGTCACTCTTACTCTGAAACTTCATGATTACAGTGCGCTTCCTGTTGATGTGCCGTTGCCATGGTAACACAGAACATCAGGAAGGAGAGATTTAATGGCTCAGGCTACTGATGCTGTACAATGAGACAGGAACGTCACGTACGGTCTGTGAAATGAAGAATTACTGACTGTAGTTTGGTTTAGTCTCATATTATTCGTCACCGCAGCTCGTTTAAAAACGCTCACTTCTATCATCTGCACAACAAACTGCTGTGATGTTCTGCTTTCTGGTCAGAGCTCAGCTGCAGGTCTCTGCGCCGCCTGTTTGCTTCAGGACGGACTTTAAGATCCTTTTATTGGTTTATAAAGCTCTTACTGGCCTCGGCCCGACCTACTGATCTGAGATCTGATTCCATGGTACGACTCCTCGGGAACCTCAGGCCTCTTCATGAAACTGAAGGTCAGAACAAAGACCCACAGTGAGTTATTACCAGTTATTAGTCTGGTCCTGGTCTCTGAACACCTGCATCATTTATTTCACTCAGTGGTTTCAGCCTGTTTCACTCGTCGATGCTTTTATTCATCTTTGATCTGCTCCGTTTTCCTTCATCGCACTGCAACACTTTGATTTTATTCTCTCATATTTTTATCTTTGTTTTCCTTTTTGTCTTAAACTTCTCGTTTTACTCGTTATCTCCGATGACTTTGAGTATCTGTTATATTTTATTTGGTTAAGAATTTAAACATCTTTATCCGACCTCCGGTTGCAGATTGATGAAGTTTTTATTGCGTTCGTATCTATAACAGTCGTTTAATGTTGTGGATCTGGTGGTGTGTGAGGAGGGGTTTTTTTGTGTGTGTGTGTGTGTTTTCACTGTTTTGCTATACGAATAAAGTCTGATTGATTGTGTGACAGCAGGCCGATAAAGGACTACATTACCCAGAAACCCACAGAAACAAACATGTAAACAAAACCAACGTGTGTTTTATTAGAGTGACAGAAACAACCAACAGCAGAGAAGAGCTCAGAGGTTACAGCAGAAAAACACTGGAGAGAAAGAGAGAAGAGGGGGATTGTGGGTAATAACCGATCTACTAACATCAGCGTGTAGACACACACACCTACTTCCTGTCTGCACAGGAAGTCAGCCGAGAGGATCACGGGAAGCTGTCATCGTCATCTTCGGCCATTTCTTTGGCGAACTCCAGATCCTGCTGCTCGCGCTCCCGACGCTCCTGAACGCACCACGAACACACACACACACACACACACACACACACACACACACACACACACACACACACACACACACACACACACACACACACGTAAGTGACAATAACGAATATGAGGTTTCATTGACATATTTATAGGGCGTTTGTGTGCGTGTGTGCGTGCGTGCGTGCGTGCGTGCGTGCGTGCGTGCGTGCGTGTTACCTCTGCTGACTCCAGGTCTTTGTTGTAAGCTTTAGGAGGAAACCTCATGGCCTGCAGGAGGAGACGCAGAGCTCAGAGTTATTTTCTTATATCAAGGTGGATCAACATGATCAGGGATCAGGATCCACTTCAATCACAATGTGACAACAGTGACATCACACCGCTTCCATGTTTGTAACACTTTACTTGAAAATGAGTTTTTAGATTAGATGAGCCTGAACAGCTTCTGTTCGACACATTTTCACTTTGTTTCTTCTCCGGGTCAATAACATCACTCTCACCTGCACACACAATGTGATGTCTCAGGTGTGTCTCAGGTGTGTCTCAGGTGTGTCTCAGGTGTGTTACCTTGACAGACATGTTGTGGATGTCCAGGCAGAAGGAGATTCTCTGGTGGAAAGCCAGCTGAGGCTCTCTGGTCCCGTAGATGTCCATCGTCTCTTTTGATTGGACGAACCCTTTCTCATGGTTGATGCTTGCCTCAATCACTCCGTCACGGATCGCCTGAAACACACACACACACACAGAGATCAGGGGTTTCGCACCCAGACGTCCCAGCGCTGGCTGAGCCGGTGAGTTCTGTCACGTTTATGTCGCCTTCTGCTGGTTAGCCTGTTGTATTTGGCGTTAGCGCCACAGCTAATGTGGCTAGTAGCATGCACTGTAGCGCCACAGCTGGAGCAGCGTTGGACTGTTTGATGCTGGGGACAGTCAGAGAAACTGTGAGAACGTTCAGCCTCATTGAAGCCAGTTAAAGAACCAGAGCAGCAGGTTGGATGACGTGTAACGTTAGCTCCACTCTTCATACTGCAACACAACTCCAGCTGCCAGCAGTTTGTCAATAAAGCTCTGGATCATCAGCTGGTAGAACTTCTATAGGTCTTGTTCTGGTGGACCGACATGCCGCCCATATTGGCGTCACATTAGTTACTTTTCTTTAGTGAGGAGGTCGGATCTGAAAGGCCGGGGTGTGACTGAGCGGTGATGACAGTGTTTAGTTGTGCTCACACATTTGTCAATGAAGATGAGCTGATTTTCTTGTTACCTTGGCGACAATGAACTCCGCGTCCTCTGGACTGTCGAGTTGCAGCTTCTGAGCGATGTCGGCCAGAGAGATACGAGAGTACGACAGGCTGATCATACGCACACCTAACACGCACGCACACGCACACGCACACAGTCAATATCAGAAATAAATATCAGATTTCAGACTCGCAGTCTGAGGATGTTTCTAACTGCTTCATGTGAGCAGAAGTGAAGTTCAATGACTTAAAGACTCCATCAGATGAAACCAGGATGTCAACATGTGATGTCAGACATGATCTGGCCTGTGATTGGCTCACCGGTCTTGATGACATTGTGTCTCAGGCGAATGATGAGTGTGTATGTCCCATCTGTCTGAAACTTCTCCCCAAACTGCTCCAACACCTGGTTAAACTTGGCCAGGTTACCTGTTCTCACCGCTGAACACACACACACAAATTTGTTTTTTTTACAATTTAAACTGCGAAGAAAGATTTGAAATTGATTGAAAGTGTATAATCAATAAGAACACGACAAACACTGAAAGCTACAAACACATATCACCTGAAATACTAGCTTTTTAAGACAAAATAAATTAATTGAATTGATACTAAAAAACTGTGAATAAAACCAGTTATCTGATCAGAGGTCAGCCAATGCTCGTCCCGTGTTCTGCACAGACATGTAAGAAACACTGACCCTGAGTCAGCAGGAAGTACGGCATCAGCGACCTCTTCAGCGACGGCTGTCTGAACTGGAGTCTGTCAGGAATCTCTCCCAGCAGCAACTCGACCACAATCAGCAGCTTGTGGACCTGAAGGCAGACGGAGGGTTAACGAGAGGAAGCAGCGAAGGAACTCACAGTTCAGTGAGTGATTCACTGCCATGTACAAATACACGACAGATGATCATCCAGGTGTATCAGCGTGTATCACTGTGTATCAGCGTGTATCACTGTGTATCAGCGTGTATCAGCATGTAACTTACCGTCTGTTTGAAGCCCACTGCAGTGTGTTGTGGAGCTTTCCTCAGAGCGTTGGTCAGAGTCCTGCGAGCCTCAGAATACTCCAACTGGATCGCCTTAATTCGACCTGCAGGAGGCAGCATGACACTCAGGTAACAAACAGACACACGTCCACACACATATAGTACAGGTATCAGTCTCACCTGTGTAGTACAGGTACTGGTCTCACCTGTGTAATACAGGTACTGGTCTCACCTGTGTAATACAGGTACTGGTCTCACCTGTGTAGTACAGTACAGGTATTGGTCTGACCATGGCCCTGTAGTGAAGGAATTCATAGACTGGTGTTCCTCATCTTTTATGTGTATTAATGTGTCAAAGACTAAGGAAATGCTGATAGACTTCCGCAAACATCTGTCAGCCTCTCCTCCTCTTGTCATCGAGGATCAAACCATTGAGCTGGTCCATAATTACAAATACCTTGGTACTAACATTGATGACAAGCTGTCTTTTGATCTCCATGTTGATGCTGTTTGCAAGAAGGCACATCAACGCATGTACTTCCTGAGGAAATTGCGGAGTTTTAATGTTGACTGCACTTTTATGAGAATGTTTTATTCTTGTTTTATTGAGTCTGTTCTGACATTTTCTTTTATTTGCTGGCACGGCTTACTTTCCCTCAAGAACAAAAACAGACTGCAGGGAATAGTGAGAGTGTGCAGCAAAATTGCAGGCATTCACCTCAATGATCTCGCTGACATGTACAAGCTCAGGACCCTGAATAAGGCCCGCTCGATTCTCACTGACGAGTGTCACCCTTTGGTTGGTGAGTTTGTGCTGCTCCCGTCAGGCCGCAGGTTCATCCTGCCAAGATGCAGGACCAACAGACTTAAATACTCTTTTGTCCCTGCTGCCATAGGTCTTCTGAACAAGTGACTGACTAATGTACTGTCCCATCTATTATTTTCTCTGTGCAATATGTTGTTGTTTTTTTGTGATTGTTGCCTGTTTTTGTTACTGCTGGCTGTAGAGCAATTTGCCCCACGGGGACAATAAAGACTCCTTGAACCTTGAACCTGGTCTCACCTGTGTAGTACAGGTACTGGTCTCACCTGTGTAGTACAGTACAGGTACTGGTCTCACCTGTGTAGTACAGTACAGGTATTGGTCTCACCTGTGTAGTACAGGTATCGGTCTCACTTGTGCAGTCCAGCACAGGTATCGGTCTCACCTGTGCTGTACAGTACAGGTACTGGTCTCACCTGTGCTGTACAGGTATCGGTCTCACCTGTGTAGCACAGGTATCGGTCTCACCTGTGCTGTACAGTACAGGTATTGGTCTCACCTGTGTAGTACAGGTACTGGTCTCACCTGTGTAGTACAGGTACTGGTCTCACCTGTGCTGTACAGTACAGGTATTGGTCTCACCTGTGTAGTACAGGTATCGGTCTCACCTGTGTAGTACAGGTATCGGTCTCACCTGTGCTGTACAGTACAGGTATTGGTCTCACCTGTGTAGTACAGGTACTGGTCTCACCTGTGTAGTACAGGTACTGGTCTCACCTGTGCTGTACAGTACAGGTATTGGTCTCACCTGTGTAGTACAGGTATCGGTCTCACCTGTGTAGTACAGGTATCGGTCTCACCTGTGCTGTACAGTACAGGTATTGGTCTCACCTGTGTAGTACAGGTACTGGTCTCACCTGTGTAGTACAGGTACTGGTCTCACCTGTGCTGTACAGTACAGGTATTGGTCTCACCTGTGTAGTACAGGTATCGGTCTCACCTGTGTAGTACAGGTATCGGTCTCACCTGTGTAGTACAGGTATCTTGCCCACTCGTTGTTGTTGGCAAGTTCAGGGAACACTGATTTGGAGACCAGCTTCTCGGCCTGGTCGTACAGGTTGAAGTACAGGTAGTTCCTCAGCAGCAGGTTCAGGAGGACAGCCTGACCGTCGGCGTCGTGACGAAGAGTTGCCGTGCGCAGACGAGTGTGGAGAAAACTGAGAGGTTCAACAAAAAGACACAGTTCAAAGTGATGACGTCCACACGGAGAAACGCCAACAATAAAAAGAAAACGTTTCATTCTAGGCTGGTTGGAGAGGACCAGACTGAGGACAGCAACAAGAATAAAAGACATCAGATGGAACATTTCATCATCAATATCAGTCTGAGGTAATTATTCTGGCCCCATCAACACTGTTCAGATCACAATATGCTAATTAGTCAGGTGGGGCTGGTGTACTATAAACATGGAGGCTCTCAGGTGAAGGGAGACAGCTGCTAGACATGACCTGCTCCTCGCCTGGAGAGGCCACAGGAGCTGACATAAAGCTGCAGTCAGACAGACAGTTTCCAGCAGGAAGTCACAGATAGTCACTTCCTGTTGGATCAGATCTCCATGAAACGTACAATGCCTGTGCCTGCGAGCGTCAGACAGGATCCATCCTGATGTACCAAACACTTTAATTAATGTCCTGATGTCATAAACATCAGGATCGTGTGTGTGTGTGTGTGTGTGTGTGTGTGTGTGTGTGTACCTGCGCATGGTGTCAAACTGGTTGAGGAACTCGTACACTCGGGCGTGATAATAGTAACACTTTGCAGCCACCAGATCCAGAGCTCTGCGGTTCTTTGAGCTGATCTTCTGCAGCAGGTCGTCAGACACTTTCTGAGCCTGAGAGACACACAGAGACACACAGAGACAGACAGAGACAGACAGAGACAGACAGAGACAGACAGAGACAGACAGAGACACACACAGAGACACACACAGAGACACACACAGAGACACACACAGAGACACACACAGAGACAGACAGAGACAGACAGAGACACACACACACACAAAGTTTATCTTTCAGCCCCCACAACTGTCATTGTTAGATGTTCTGCTAGATCAGGGGTCGGCAACCTTTACCACTCAAAGAGCCATTTGGACCCGTTTCCCACAGTACAGAAAACACTGGGAGCCACAAAACCCTTCTGACGTGTCAAATAAAATAACGCTGCATATAATGTCTTTTTTGCCTTTATACTACGTACAAACAAACGATAATGTGCTGCATTTATGAAATAACTGAACGACTGCAGAGAAAACAAAATGACATTTCTGCGTGCAACAAAAACATTTTGAAGTCGGACAAAAAGACGTTGGGTTGAAGTTCTTTCAAGTAAAATTCTCAATGTCTGTTTGAGTCCTTCTTGCATTTATGAAAAAAACACCAAACTTAAATTCTCCACCGGCAGCAAGGTAAAAATACCGTCCACTCTCTGCGTGCCGTCAGTCTTTTACTGACGCGTGCAGTCAGCTGTCAGCCTGAATAATAAAAGGACTATTTCACTGAACAATGAAAAAATATGAATATATGTTCAATAATAGGCAATTAAAATATTAATCAGACGTGGTTAATGTGATTTCTGCTCCTGAACCTCGGATCGTAAACTGTCATCTGTGAGCGCGAGCGATTTGTTTCAAAACGTACGAACTAAAATAAAATACTTTTTAGTTAAATGCTCATTAATTATTTTCGGGAGCCGCATCAGAGGGATGAAAGAGCCACATGCGGCTCCGGAGGGTTGCCGACCCCTGTGCTAGATTGTGACAGTAGAGTGACTTCCTGTTTTCATCTTCATTGGACAGGGCTACAGATGTTTACTACAAACAGATTCACACATTAAAGTCTTAACAAGCGGAGACATTTATGACGTTTTAAAGGTTCAACCTGACCTCATTCACACCTGCTATTAAAATGTGATCTGACATGTTGGCTGGATAACAAGAAACAATGTGTCAGTACTGCATGAACAAAACGTGATCGATCCGTCTGACCACATCTGGAGGAAGTCTGACTCGGTGGTTAGATCTCAGGTATAAACGCAATCTGTACAATATCATGGCATCCAAACACAACGTACAGGTATTTTTTTTATAGCTAATAACAGCGAACAAGTGGGAAGGCTGAAAGAGATGCTTCTAATTAGCAGTTATGTGTCCACTCTGAGCCGTGAACACACCAAAATATGAGTTATTCTACAGACTGATGTGAAGATGAAAGCAATACAGGTGGAAATAAATGATATCCAGTTAGAAATAACCGTGTGGGCCACATGTTGCTCTCATCTGTGCATCTGATCTGCTGTTTATCACAGAGAAACCCACACAATGAGACGGCACCACAGCAGACTAACTGACACCATGTGTCCATACAAACGAAGGAATAAATCTGTGTTTTTTGATTTGTCCAATTTTCAAGAGGGGACATATAATTAAGATTTTATCATGAAAGTTTCACAAAGTTTAGCAAGTTTCCAATAAATCAACAACTCACAAAAAAGGGGGTCGTTAAAACGGGGTCTGGGGCTAATTCACTGCAACAGGTTTCAGACAGACAGACAGGCAGACAGACAGGCAGACAGACAGGCGGACAGACAGGCGGACAGACAGGCGGACAGACAGACAGGCAGACAGGCGGACAGACAGACAGACAGACAGACAGGCGGACAGACAGACAGACAGACAGCAGGAAGAAAGACAGGCAGACAGACATCAGACAGACAGACAGACAGGCAGGCAGGCAGGCAGGCAGGCAGGCAGGCGGACAGACAGACAGGCGGACAGGCAGGCAGGCAGACAGACAGACAGGCGGACAGGCAGGCAGGCAGGCAGGCAGGCAGGCGGACAGACAGACAGGCGGACAGGCAGGCAGGCAGACAGACAGACAGGCGGACAGACAGACAGACAGGCAGACAGACAGGCGGACAGACCTCGGTGTATCTCTTGTTGTTGGTCAGGTGAACCACCAGCAGCAGCTGCAGGTAAGCCTCCACCTCCGGCAGCAGAGGTGCTGATGCTGCTTTACCTGTCCTCGGACGAAACTGGACGTCTCCGTCCATCATCTCCATCGGCTGACAGACAGACAGACAGACAGACAGACAGAATCAATACTGATCCACTGATGATGTTTCAATTAAAAAAAACACTGATTATGAGTTAAAACTCAGAGAAAACCTCTACACATGTTGTGCGTCCATCTTTGGATTCATTCATGGTTTTTGGCCCCTCAGTCATACTGAATTCAAATTGGATTTAAAAATGATTTTAATGATGAACTGTTTGGTCTATAGACTGAAAAAATAACTACCCACCACAGGTTGTCTGAACTCAATTCTAGAACATCCAAACGAGGTTTGGTTTGTGATTTGAGTTCCAAATCTTCAGAAAAGCGTGAATCATTTTTAGTTGACAAATTATTTAGATTGATACTTGAATTATTACACAATATTGATTTTCATCCAACAGACTGACTGATGAATTGATTGATCATTTCAGAACTAGACTGAAGAAGCAGTTTAGAGCATATTACATTCTTAATGATGTCCGGACCAAGTGATAACTCAGAGCAACACTCGACAGGTGTAACGAAACCAAAATCCATCACTGATCATGACGTGGCCCCCTACCTCCTCCAGGAAACCGAGCAGGAAGTCTCTGGTGGTGGTGTTGTTTGTAAAGAAGCCAAAGATGGCTTTATGCAGCACGTTGGTGTTGAGACGACGGCTGGTGGACGGCAATGCTCTGAGAGCGCGCAGGACGAACCGAGGCTCCTTCCCCGACACCGCCTTCTCTATCTGCTTCACATGCTCCTTAATGTCTGAGGAGGAGGAGGAGGAGGAGGAGCAGGCAAACCATCTCAGAGCATACAATAAATGACAAGTATTCATCTGGACAAACACGTTCTGTATACATGAGGATCATCTGAATTCAATTAAAAACTGTTGAACTGTGACCTGATTCACTCTCAGTGTTCTACGGTTTGTTTTATTTCACACTGAAGTGAATCTCTTTGGGTTTTTGACTCTGCATCTGAAGGTGATTATCGTGCATCCCTAACTTTAGTATCAGAATAAGTGATGCTCAACATAATGGTTTGCTGAAGCCCTAAACAGTCTGTGGAGTATTTAGTCTAATCCAGACATCTAATCCAACAGTCCAAAGATAAAAAAGGTCTATGTACATCTGGCCTGAGATCGTCTGGATAGAGATCAATAATCCATGTCTGCCTTTTAGTCAATATTCAGCCAAAATGCGGGAGACACAACTAGGTTTCAACCAGCCTCCTGAATCCACATGTTTATGCAGTCCAGATTTAACAAGTCTACGAAAAGTGGGTTTTGGTCTAAATCTGGTCTGATGTGGTCCGGATGAAGAAAAAGCAGAAACTTTATATCCAGTTGACTCTTAAATCTGGTCTTCATAGTCTTCATGTAAATCTAGTCCAAGATCAACAGTCGTAGGTGTGGTGGTTTGAGCTGTCTGTCATTTGAATTTGAGATTAATTGCTCTTGTTTAGTTTTCTAATCCTACGAGAATTATATCTACTTAGAATAAGAAGCTAAGATAAGACTTTATCTGTCCCCAGCTGGGGAAATTTGGGTGTTATAGGCAGCAGCAGCAGAAAAAAATAGCAACAGAACAGAGAAAAACAAAATATAAAATAAAAGCTGACTATGCACGAAGAACTGTATAAAAGAAAAAATATGAAAATATATATATTGCCACAAAGAACTATAGGAAATATTGCCATAAAAATACACTGCCAAAAGTTTTTCACAATTTCAGTTTTTACACAAATTGCACATGTTTGTTATGGACAAAGTAAGTACAGCATTTACACTGTTGCTCAGCAATAAATATGTATGTGTCACAGTAGAATACCAGTATGTATGCACAGGTTGAACACTTAATGAGAGCTGGAGCTGAACTCTGACAGCTGTTGGGATGAAGGACCTGTGGTAGCTTTCCTTCTCACACACTGGATGCAGCAGTCTGTTACTGAAGCAGCTGCTGAGGGCCCCCACTGTGTCATACAGGGGGTCTATATAGTAAAGTTAATCTATCAATCCATAACCATTCTGCCTTTGTGCTGCTGTAACTGTAAAGTTCAGAGATTGAGTAAAGCTATTAATCGTTAAGACTCCGTTAATATCGCTCTAAACTCCGGAACATCAGCTCCTCTCTGTCGGTGTTTACGTTAACGGTTTAGGTGAACAGTTAGCTTCACCACCGCGTCTGCTAGCTGGTAAACGTTGTGCTATCAGGCTAACTAACGTTACAACTGACTCAGCGTCATCTTCAGCGAACCGGAGTTTCGCCCGGCTATCGTTGTGATTTCAGAGGTAGAATATAATCTCAATTTTACCGTCCAGAGTCAAACTGTCGAGCTCTTTCGGCTGTTTAGACGTGTTAGCCGCCTCCTCGTCCGGCATCTCCACGTCCTGGGGCTCCGGGCCCGGGTCCTTCGGCTTCTCGGCTTTGGAGTCCCGGTCCCGACCACCCGCTTTGTCCCGCCGCTTAGCCGCTGTTTCCTTCATGATGCCTGGAAGACAAACAGCTCACAGTCAGGAGAAATAAAAACCTCCGTTACTTTAATCAAAACCAGAATTTATCTGCAGAGTCACGTCCACCTACTTAAGTTTGCTCGCTCCTACAATGACTGGCAACTATTTTGAAGCGCAAAGGATTGTGGGATGCGTCAGACAGTATAAAATGATAGCAGAAACTACAAGGGGCAGCTAATCGATAACAGATTGATTTAATCTGCCTGTAAGATATTTCTACTAACACAAAATAACCAAACAAATAAGTAAACAAGTAAATCAATAAACAGACACTTAGATTATTTAATTTAATGTTGCCATTAATAATTTCCAAAGAATACAATTGTGCAAATATTCACAAACAAAATGAGAAGTCAAAAAACTGAAGCATGATAATGCAGGATAAAAACAAAACTAATTTATTTCCATGATAATAACAAACTATGTAAAAAAAAAAAACCCTAAGTACATAAAATTAAATCAAAGTATTGTTTAATTCGTATAAAATAAGGATTTTCCACACCAAACATAAACCTACAGTGACCTGGACACTTGGAATTAAGTCATTTCAGAGGCTGCTGTGGCTCAGGGTGTTGTCCACCAATCAGGGTCACCCTGTGAAACCTGTGAAACCCGGTCCAAGGTCATGATACCATGACTGGGCTTTGGAGTCATGATACCATGACCTCGGACCTGTTAGCTTATCATTTATTTTTGAACAGGACAATGACCCCAAACACACCTCCAGGCTGTGTGAGGGCTATCTGACCAAGAAGAAGAGTGATGGAGTGCTGCAGCAGATGACCTGGCCTCCACAGTCACCGGACCTGAACCCAATCCAGATGGTTTAGTGTGAGCTGGACCGCAGAGTGAAGGCAAAGTCACACTCCAATCATTTTGTCTCTGTGCTGTCAATCTTAATTTAATGAATCCAATTAGTGATCAAATACGTTAAATTACTGACATAAAACAATTAATTAATAAAATCAAATAAGGTAAAATATTCATCCAGAGTTAAAATGTATCAATAAGACGTTCAAATTAAAAGTCATGATGGAGAAGAGGTGAGAGTTCAATAAGAGCGGTGACAGAAAGTCCGCAGCAGCGCCCTCTGGTGGACAGAAGAGGAAACCAGAACACTGGTGGAAAGAACAATAACAAAGATGTGACCTGCGACACGTGACGGATATCACAGCTGCACAGTCACCTTCACTTTATCACTTTCAGCATTTAGTCTTGTTTTCATAAGGAAAACGGCTGATATATGATAAAATATCCATAAAAATAATCTGAATAAAATATGAATAAAGATGATAAAATAAAAGCAGGTGTGATAAGAAAATAATAAATATTCTTTTATGGTAAAATAATATAATAAATAAAAAAGAAATATAGCAACAAAAAATGCTACATTATAATTATAATGTAATTATAAGATATCAAATAACAAAAATATGGTGGACATTATTTTTCAAATGTTATAATAGAAATTATGAATAATTAAAAAGGTGAAACGAAGTATTTTAAGATTTCCCTGAGTAATGTCTGCAGGTATCCGCTCAGGCTGAAGGTAAACCCTCCACCAATCAGAGAGTAGGACAGTGAGCCGTGTGTAGTCTGACAGACAAACTTTGAGCAGTCAAAAATCCACATTTTTAACATTCATCTATAAATGAATTAATTTATTTCGATTAAGCCTTAAATATTAGAGTTTAAAAACCGGAAGGAAAAGAAGCCGCTTCCATACTTTCCACTCTGGCGTATATCCGGTGCGGTTTTATCAAGGCCAGGTGACAGGTGATAGGTGGGCGGGGCTTGTTGTTGCCGTCTGTTCTGTGCTGATAGAGCTCGTGCCCTTAGAGAGCAGCGCGAGCTGTGCGCGTTCAGTCTGTGAGAAATGAGTTTTCAAACAACACGAGGAAGATGGAGCGTTTTCTCTTCTTCTTTGTGGGTTTTTTTCTCCAGGAGCGATCTGAAGTTCACTCACTCTGTTCTAACTTTCAGGAGTTTGTTCTAATCTCACCGACAGCCGAAACCCAGCGGACCCTGTATGAACCTGGACTTTAAAGATCCTCTGCGGGTCAGCTGCAGCTGCTTTCTGTTGTGGTTTTACTGGTTCCAGTTTTTCGGCTCAGCCTCATTAATTGACACAGTGAGTAAACTTTATTCATACAACAGCTCATATCAGGCCAGGTAATATAAAGAAAGTACATAAAGATTATATATAAATACATGCTGCTACTCCATCTCATACAAAACAGTGTAAAAACGAAATGAGAGATAAAATATTAAAATACATTTCAAAACAGGAAATTAATATTCCTTACAATAATAAAGATAAAATAATCCCAGTAAAAAGATAAAGAGCACATTCTGCAGGTGTGTCAGAGACCACCACAGACTGCAGGTGTGTCAGACAGAGACCACCACAGGCTGCAGGTGTGTCAGAGACCACCACAGACTGCAGGTGTGTCAGAGACCACCACAGGCTGCAGGTGTGTCAGAGACCTCCACAGACTGCAGGTTTGTCAGACAGAGACCACCACAGGCTGCAGGTGTGTCAGAGACCACCACAGACTGCAGGTGTGTCAGAGACCTCCACATTCTGCAGGTGTGTCAGAGACCTCCACAGGCTGCAGGTGTGTCAGACAGAGACCACCACAGGCTGCAGGTGTGTCAGAGACCACCACAGGCTGCAGGTGTGTCAGACAGAGACCACCACAGGCTGCAGGTGTGTCAGAGACCACCACAGGCTGCAGGTGTGTCAGACAGAGACCACCACAGGCTGCAGGTGTGTCAGAGACCACCACAGACTGCAGGTGTGTCAGAGACCTCCACAGACTGCAGGTGTGTCAGACAGAGACCACCACAGGCTGCAGGTGTGTCAGACAGAGACCACCACAGGCTGCAGGTGTGTCAGAGACCTCCACAGACTGCAGATGTGTCAGAGACCACCACAGGCTGCAGGTGTGTCAGACAGAGACCACCACAGGCTGCAGGTGTGTCAGAGACCACCACAGACTGCAGGTGTGTCAGACAGAGACCACCACAGGCTGCAGGTGCGTCAGAGACCACCACAGGCTGCAGGTGTGTCAGACAGAGACCACCACAGACTGCAGGTGTGTCACATGGTACATTTACAGAAGATCAAGAAAATACAGACATTGGCTCATTTGTTCCCTTTATTTCAGATGAATCATCAATCAACATGAACAAACAGAAACAAATCAATCCATCAGATCACATTCATCTGCTTTAACAACCTGTGCTCTGACAGCTCCTCTGACTCCTCTGACAGCTCCTCTGACGGCTCCTCCGACTCCTCCGACTCCTCTGACTCCTCTGACAGCTCCTCCGACTCCTCTGACAGCTCCTCTGACAGCTCCTCCGACTCCTCTGACAGCTCCTCTGACTCCTCTGACAGCTCCTCTGACGGCTCCTCCGACTCCTCCGACTCCTCCGACTCCTCTGACTCCTCTGACAGCTCCTCCGACTCCTCTGACAGCTCCTCTGACTCCTCTGACGGCTCCTCCGACTCCTCTGACTCCTCTGACAGCTCCTCTGACCCCTCCGACTCCTCTGACTCCTCTGACAGCTCCTCCGACTCCTCTGACGGCACCGCGTAGGAGTTGAACCAGCGACACAGAGGAGACCACGACCAGGAGGAGGAGACGACCAGGAGGAGGAGAGCAGTCTGAGCAGGATGCTGCCTCAGACGGCTGACAGCCAAACCAAGAAAAGGCCTGAAGAAGAAGATGAAGAAGACCAGGAACAATCTAGTCCTCCCCCTTTTCCTCCCATTACCATGCCAACCTCAGAGGAGGTCCGATCAGAGGCCGTTGTGAACCCGTCGGCCAATCACGACGTGAGCTCGGACTCGGGGGACGAGACGACTTCCACGCTCTCGGACTCCAACAGGGAAGCGTTACCGTGGAGACAGAAGGAGGAGGAGCACGACGAAGAGGAGACGCAGGCGGTGGCCTCGTCTCCCGACGGACGGTTCCTCAAGTTCAACATCGAGATCGGACGAGGATCCTTCAAGACGGTTTACAGAGGACTGGACACGGAGACCACGGTGGAGGTGGCCTGGTGTGAGCTGCAGGTAACACGCAACAGTGGACACTGATACACACTGATACACACACTGATACACACTGATACACACACTGATACACACTGATACACACTGATACACACACTGATACACACTGATACACACTGATACACACACTGATGCACACACTGATACACACTGATACACACTGATACACACTGATATACACACTGATACACACTGATACACACACTGATACACACTGATACACACTGATACACACACTGATACACACTGATACACACTGATATACACACTGATACACACACTGATACACACACTGATACACACTGATACACACTGATACACACACTGATACACACTGATACACACTGATGCACACACAGGTACACACTGATACACACACTGATACACACTGATATACACACTGATACACACACTGATACACACTGATACACACACTGATACACACTGATACACACACAGGTACACACTGATACACACTGATACACACTGATACACACACTGATACACACTGATACACACTGATACACACACTGATACACACTGATACACACACTGATATACACTGATACACACACTAAAATACACTGATACACACTGATACACACACGCTGATACACACACTGATACACACACACAGAAAATGTTTCCAAACCGATCGATCGATCGATTAATGGAGGAAATAATCAGCTGATTGATCCAGAATGAAAAGAATCATTAGTTCAAATGAAGCTCGACCAGCTCCAACAGTAAAATCCTGCTTTGACATGAACGACTGAGTCACAGTAATCTGATGAGAGCAGAGAGAACAGGAGAACAGATAGAACAGGAGAACAGGAGAACAGTAGATCAGATAGAACAGTAGAACAGGAGAACAGGAGAACAGTCACAGGGCTATTTTACT
>NC_055674.1:367500-422500 GCF_017976325.1 Chelmon rostratus
CGCCCAGATCTACCGCAAAGTCACCAGTGTAAGGCTCCGCCCACCTGAGTGCGTCTGTGCCCTGCCTTTGTTCAGATGTTTATTGTCTGTTTGTCTCTCAGGGCATCAAACCCAACAGTTTCTCCAAAGTGAAAGTCCCTGAGCTGAAAGAGATCATTGAAGGCTGCATTCGAACCAACAGCAACGACAGGTGATGTGACCAATCACAGCGCGACGTTTACACCTTTTGATTGAAGGTCTCTTTCACACCTGCAATTCAGGTCATTTGATTCAGACAGAAAAATTCACACTGATTTTTTACAAAAGAACAAAGCAATAGCAGAGGTCACACAGACTGACAGGAGCTCACTGATTGGACGGTTTTGGTCACTGACAGCAGATCAGTGTTATTAGACTCACTGTATGTGTGCTGACGTGTATACCTACAGTGTAAACCACCCACTGTATGTAAATAAAGTAATCCATTACACTACACATTCAGTATTTGTTCCAGCACTGCTTGTTTACAGTGAGTTTTACCAGCGCAGACACTGAATGTTCTTACATTTCTATATGTTTCTATTTCTTCACCTGCTTGTAAGCACGTACTAGTTTTACGTAGACCGTAGTCAGTTCTGTTCTCCTTGTTTAACATTGTTCACTGTGTGCAGATTTACGGAGAGTAATAGTTCAGCCTGGAAATGGATTTCAAAATGCAATTAAGCAGGCCAAGCTCTGGTACAAAGATAAAACTGAAGATCACTTCACTAACAACAACCCCCAGAACATGTGGAGAGGCATCAGAACCATGACGGACTACAAGCTGAACACTCAGCTCGCCAGCCACGACCCCACCCTGCCTGACACCTTCAACAGCTTCTTTGCCCGCTTCGACACATCAGGCAGCAGAGAAGCTACACACCTCCCCCGGCTGTAGGAGCAGAACCAGCCCCTCGTCCTGCAGCAGCACCAGGTGACATCGACCCTGAGGAGGATCAACACCTGCAGAGCTGCAGGACCGGATTAGGTGTCAGGCCAGACTTTGAGGACATGCACTGACCAGCTAGCAGGAGTGTTCCTGGACATCTTCAACCTGTCCCTGTAGCTGTCTACGGTTCCTGGGTGCCTCAAGTCCTCCACCAGCATTCCGGTACCGAAGAAGACATCCATCACCTGCCTGAATGACCACCGGCCTGTTGCTCTGACCCCGGTAATCATGAAGTGCTTTGAGCGGATTATTCTCAGGTACATCAGAGACTTCATCCCCTCGGACCTAGTCAGCCTTCAGTTCGCCTACAGAGGGAATCGGTCCACAGAGGATGCTGTCTCCATCACCCTGCACACAGCCCTGACCCCCCTGCAGCAGCCCAACACCTACGTCAGGACGGACAATCGGCTTTATTGGACAAGTTTGTGTGCACATACAAGGAATCTGACTCTGGTTTAAACATTACACTCAATGTACTTGACATAGGAAAAAAAGACATGCCAGGCACACACACAGCGTCACCTGTATGTGCAGACTCTAATCGATCGGATGGGGCCGATGACCGTTCTGTTGCCTCCGAACTTTAGAAATTTAACAGGTGTTGCTGGTGTAGAGGGAGCGATAGCTCTCTCCCTGGGGGGGCTCCAGTGCTGATGGTCCAGCTGCTGGATGTCATTGTCCTCAGCATCACCTGCTGGCACAGTGAACTGGAGAGGGCAGCACATAACAGCTTCAATCAGCTGTTAGTGTTAGCAGCATTAGCTCAGAGTAGGGTGCTAATTTTATTTTATTTTATTGACTGATTTTGCTTTTTAGACTCATTGTATTTGAATTTGATGAATTTTAACCAACAAAAACCTGGTCTCAGTCCTGTCTGCAGTGCTGGCTCGAGTCCTGGTGGACAGCTGATCATCAGATTCTGGTTTCCTTGTGCAGGTTCACAGTTCAGGACCTGCTGGATCATCGGTTCTTCCAGGAGCAGCTGGGAGTCCACGTGGATCTGGCAGAGGATGATGATGGTTCGAAGGCAGCCCTAAAGCTATGGCTCAGGATGGACCACAACAAGAAGCTTCATGGGAAATACAAAGACAACAACGCCATCGAGTTCCTGTTTGAGCTCTACAAAGACGTCCCAGAGGAGGTGGCCCAGGAGATGGTACCTGCACCCGCTGGTGACATCACGCTGATGACATCAGAAGGTGAAGGCTGAAGATGGTCTCACCTGTCTCTCTCTGTCTGTCTGTCTCCCAGGTGGTGCTGGGGTTCCTGTGTGAGGCAGATTATAAGATGGTTGCCAAGGCGATCAGACACAGAGTGACGGCCATAAAGCGTCAGAGGGAGAAACGGCGCCGCCTGCTTAAGGAGGAGTCTGGCCCCACCCCCCAACCACCTGAGCCACCAAGTCAGAAGCCTGCAGTAGCCCCAAGCACCCGTTCTGCTGGGAAGGTGGCCAATCAGGTGTGTTTGAAGCTGTTTCCATGGAAACAGGCAAGGCAGTGACACATGGCGCCTCCTGCTGGCAGCCTTTACTCCTCCATTCACACATTTGCTTGTATTTGGAAGTTTGATTCATTTGGAGAGACTTTACAGTTTACTCTATTGTAAAGTATCATTAAAAGTTTATACACCACTTATTTTGAGATGCTAATAATAAATAATAAATAAATAAATAAATAAATAAGACATTAATAAACATGCTAGAAATTGCTAGAAACCATTTATTCATTATGCATATTCTGCTAAATGATAAATATTTGGTTTGAAATAAAGTGTTACCGTCTATCTGTTTTACTTCATCTTTTTGTAGCTGTGCTGCTGTTTTAAAAAAACTATAAAACTTCTGACGGCAGGAATTCTCTAAAAAAAAAATCCCTGATTTGAACTCACAGTTGGACTCAGCGGCTGTGTCAGCACCCGCCCCTGCCTGGATACAAGCCCCGCCCTCGGTAAGGGTGACATCATCAATGCTGTCATCGAGCAGCATGCCAGTGGATTCTGGGATCAGCAGCGTCTCCAGCAGGACGGAGGGAGACGGAGACGACGACCATGACAAGACCACCAAACACATGTCATACTCCTCCGCTACATGTCAGCACTCTACTTTAACACCTTCTGCTTATATCATATTACTATAATTTAATCTATATATAACTAAGAATTTGGTATATTTATATTTTATTAAATGTAATACTTACATTTATATTAATGACTTTATAAAATATATAATTCACGTCTCTCTCCTCTGGTTGCCGTGACAGCGGACTGTGAGATGGACAGCTCCTCTGGTGTCCAGGAGAAGGTTGAAGCCACATCACCTTCCGTCACAAACCCCATCCCCCTCCTATCTGTCCCCGCCCCTGTTCCCATGGCTCAGGAAACCCCTCGACCCAAGGCCCCTCCTCCCCCTGTGAGCCGGGCTCCATCCAAAGCTCCGCCCCTCCCCGTGCTGCGTTTCCCCAAGGTGAGCAGGGGGCGGGACTAAAGTAGAGGCCCGGTGCGGGGCTGAAGAAGAGCCCGTTTCAGATGTATGTTTACAGGAGTTCATTATCTCGGATGATCCAGAAAAAACCTCCAGAAAATCCATTTAGAAAAAGACTCTTCATGTTTGTTGTTCAGAGTCACAGTGATCCCGTGATCGCTGTCTGTACTCCATGCTGCTAACAGCAGCTGCTCACATTAGCTGCTAACAGGAGCTGCTAACAGGAGCTGCTAATGGCACCTGCTAACATGAACTGCTAATGGCAGCTGCTAACAAGAGCTGCTAATGGCAGCTGCTAACATGAACTGCTGATGGCAGCTGCTAACATTAACTGCTAACAGCTAAATCAGCAGACTGTTAATGGACACACTTTGAGTCAATGAGAACAAAAAAAGCTCATGACTGACAGTACTCCGTACTGTACTGTATTCAGTAACAGATTAGAAGTACTTCTGCTACTTTACAGACTAAACATACAAAACATAGGATGAACGTGTAAAACACAACAATGCACCATGTTTTGTACGTTCATCTTATGTTTTGTATTTAAACATATTAAACGTCCCAACAGTATATAAAATAGTTCAAATCAGCTGCACCTCGACCAACTACAGCAGAAAAATGTGGATTACACATGATAATACAATCATACTATATACTGTGTATATGTATCATAAAACACTCACAGGATCTTTTCTCAGTATGGAGAGTACTTTTACTTTTGAAGCTTTAAGCACATTTTGCCATGTACTTGTACTGAGGAAATATTTTCAGTACATGACTTGTAGTGGAGTGCAGCATTTTCACAGTGTGCTATTAGTACTTTTACTTTAGTGAAGGATCTTACTACTTTTTCTAGCCCTGCTCAGTTTGTTTGCCCTTTGTTCGTCTCCTGCCGTTACTGTGTCTACAGCTGTGACCTTTCAACATTCAGCATCATTTTAACTGAAAGATTTCTCGTCTATAAGTGTGCGATCGATAGTTATTAATGAACCGTGTCATAATGTGACAGAACAGGGCGCTAAAGATGTCGCTTTCTGAAGCTCACAGGTGAGTTTGAGGCTGAAGGTGGAGCAGGTTGTTTGGTATTCTGTCCATGTGTGAACAGCTGGAGGGTTGGTAGAGGTGGAGCTCTGTCTCCCTCTAGAGGAGATAAAGCAGTACTACAGAGGGTGGACCAATCAGCTCTGTGAGACTTTTCACTGACCTACTGGAGGTGGGTTTCCCATTGAATCATGGGAAAACAAACAGGTCAGCATCAGGAGGCATTCTGAATCGGTTCAGTCTGACTCTTTCTGTTTGTGTCGTCTCCAGAGCATCGCTGTGTCCAACAATGAACGACCGTCGTCTGGATCGGTCTGCGGCTTCTCCTCACCTGTCGACAGGTAACACACACAAATGCATGTTTATTTCTGTACTGGTCTGACTAGGTCCTCACAAACACCAAGTCCTCACAAACACCAAGTCCTCACAAACACCAAGTCCTCGCAAAGACAGTAGACAGACTTGTTCTATAAACCACAGGAATCAGTGCTGTGTTTGCTTTTGTGTCTTCATATTTAAATACTTTTCTGTGTTTTGTCTCTTCATTTCCTGGGTTTCTCCATGTGTAGCTATGCCTCTGATGTGACCTCAGGTTTGAGTGACGGCAATGATTGCCAGTCAGACAAGGGCAACCAGGAAGTGACCAAACGAGCAGCTACGAAGCAGTTCAGGAGGAGAGCGAGGGCTCGTCTGAAAATCACAGGGGTGAAAACCTGAGTCACAGTAATCATCAGTGATATGTGATGTGTGGGTAAGATACACTGCATGTGACAGTGTGTGTGTGTGTGTGTGTGTGTGTGTGTGTGTGTGTGTGTGTGTTCAGGTGTCGGACATGGTGGACCGCGTGGTGGAGTGCCAGCTGCAGACTCACAACAGCAAGATGGTGACGTTTAAGTTTGACCTGGACGGAGACAATCCAGAGGACATCGCCTCAGTGATGGTGAGCACCAGCAGCCAATCACAGCGCAGTATTGGTTAAGTCCATGTGTTCAAGTTGAGACTGAGGTTTGCTTCATTCATAAGGTTCATGTTTGTGGTTCACTCCCGGATCTCTCGCCGTGAATGAAGTTTGATTTTTAAGCACAGCATTGTGACCATCTGAATGATGGCGTCTGTTACATATATTTTTTGTTGTTATTCTTTTATTTTGTTAAATTTTTGAACAGAATAGTAAAAATACACACGTTTTTTTAAGAGAGCTCATTCTTTTCAGTACTTCTCTCACACGTTTGATATGTTAGAGTGTTTTTTAGGGAGTTTACGGCCACCTGTCTGCAGGTAATGACTGTATGGGTGATAGTAGTGAAGGATAATCATGTGCAGCTGATTCATCCATTCTGCTTCGTCAGCATTTACGTGTTGTAATTTCTCTAATGTGTGTGTGTGTGTGTGTGTGTGTGTGTGTGTGTGTGTTCAGATCCACAGAGACTTCATCCTGCCATCAGAGAGAGAGGGATTCATCCTCCGCATGTATGACATCATTGAGAGGGCGGAGACTATGATGCATCAACAGCCTGCCAACACCGACAGGTTGTCTCACCTGGCCGCCTCCACACTGCCCGAGCCCACGGTGTGTGTGTGTGTGTGTGTGTGTGTGTGTGTGTGTGTGTGTGTGCGCACGCATATGTGTGCGTGTATCTGTGTGTGTGTGTTTCTGCGTCTGTTTGCGTGTGTGTGTGCGTGCGTGTATCTGTCTGTGTGTGTGTTGTGAGGTCTGGTTGTTGTCCTCAGCACTGATGTAACTGAAGCGTCCGTCTGTTTTTTTGTCTCCAGTCGAACCTTTCAGCTCCAGGCTTCTCCAGAAATCTGTCCTCGTCTTCACTTCCTGGTAAGACAAGGCGGAAGAAACGTGGAGGAACGTTTAGAAACACAAGACGGTTTTAAATCGGTTCCGAAGGTGTAAAAGTAAAAACGTTTGGTGGCAGATCTGGATCACACAGCTCATGATCCAGTGAGCTGTGTGCTCATGGGTCAGTGTCAGCCGGTGTGTAGATGTAGCATTAGCGGCTAACCCCTTACTGTCAGCAGATCTGATGGCTCTGAGTGACTTCACAATGTGACTGTCGTATTTAAGCTTCTGAATTTTCAGAGTTTGTGTCTCATCTTGGTTTCATGACTTGATGTAACTGAATCTCAGATTGTTGCATCTGTTTTCTGATTAATTTCTTAATCATTTACACCTCAGAGGGCCTGACTCAGTGATCGGTTGATGTGTCCTCCCATCAGACATTGCAGATGCTGAGCCCTCCCCCTCGAAGGGTGTAGACTTCTACATCGACTCTGAGGCCACACCCTCCGTCAGACCGCTGAGGTCACAGTCCTTCCACACCTCATCAGGTACACGAACACTTACTTACTTCTTCATTCAAGTACAGCAGATGCACGTTGTAGTCATTTTCAGTGAGTTCATGTTCAGTTGCAGTTTGGTTGGGAAGAACCCGTCCAACATGTACTTCAGTCCTCTTTTTTTGACTGTACGTCAACTGCGGGGTCCCTCAGGGAGGTGTCCTGGGGCCCCTGTTGTTTCAATTTAAAGTAAAAGTTAAACATTTATATCAGTTTGATCTGTGTGTATCTGCTGCACAGCTAGATCAGGACATATTTAGCCTATCTTAGCACAAGGATTAAAATAAAAGGGAAACAGCTAGCCAATCACTACATGTCTTCATTTTGATTCTGTCATCATACAACAGACAGAAATTAACACAAATACAGAGATAAAACACAATTATCACAAAAAGACGACGATCAGTGACTTCAGCTGAAGAATAATGAAGCATAAACAAAGCGGACTTCTTTCTTTACATCAACCTAGGCTAGCAGTTTCCCTCGGCTTATAGTCTTTGTGCTAAGCTAGGCTAAACATGTGCATTTAAAAACTTTACGTTACGGTGAAATGTTTGATACTGTACTGATTATTGGTGTTTATTGATGATGCCAGACGACGTATGAATTTATTTCCTATATTCAGACAGATACCTGTTGTCTTACCCTCCTCTCTCTCCAGCTTCCTCCCATCAGCCCCCACCCTACCCCCTCCATTACCCCCACCCAGACTCCACCCCTGCCCCTCCCTCTCATCTCCCCTCTCCTCCTCACCTCCCGTCCCCCCCCTACTCACCCTACACCGCCCCCTTCCCTACCCAGAGCTCCTCTCCTGGCCTACCCAAGGCCCACAGTAACCCCTCCCACCTCAACCCATCCTCCTCTTCAGGTCCTTCCCCTCCTCATTGGCCCCCACCTGACCAGCCTCTCTTCTCTCTGGCCAACGTTCTCTCTCTGGCCATGAGTGTGGCCCAGTCTTTCATGCCTCCACCTGGCACCCACAATCAGGGCTTCCACCCCCACCCCCAGCCCCTGTCTCCCCCATTTCCCTCCCCCCAGGCCTCCCTCTCTCCCCCCATGTCTTCATCCCAGGCCTCTAAGATCCATCCTCCAAGCCATGCCTCCCCCTCTGCTCCCTTCTCCTCCCAGCTGTCTTACAGCCCTCCCACCCCTCAAACAGTCTCCGCCTCCAACAGCCAGCAGGGGGCGCTGCCTGGCCAGACTCCAAGCACTCAGGTAGGTGCAGAGCATTGAGGACAGGTGAGCCTCTCCTAAACCATGGCATGGGCAGTATCTGTGTACTAGTGATCCACTAAGGAGCTCATCATGAACTTTACCTGCACCAGCAACCAGTTAAGGGACAGTTTTCCAGGAACCTGGTTTCTGTAGTGTGGATGTGGATTAGACAGACCTGGATTCTGTACTGTGGACATGGATTAGACAGACCTGGTTTATGTACTGTGGACATAGATTAGACAGACCTGGTTTCTGTAATGTGGACGTGGATTAGACAGACCTGGTGCCGTGCTGTGGGTTTTGGACCCACCTTGATGGAGGAGGAGCTGGAGTGGTTCAGTTCATTCATTCATTCATTGGTTCATTTCAGTCTCACAGTCCTGTTCAGTGGAGGGTCCCCTCAGCTCCGCCCCCCCATGGTGAGTCCCTGATGACATCACAGTGACATTACACCAGACTGAACAGACTCACTGACCATTTATCTGGTTCACAGGTTCAGAGACTGTCTCTCCTCCCAGTGCTCCCAGTGCTCCCAGTGCTCCCAGCCCCAGAGTAGAGCTCTCTGACTCCTCCACCTCCCCACCTGCAGTCTCGACTCCCCACAGCAGAGTAAGACACAAACAGGAGACATGTTTGAAACTTTCATTGGAATCAGTTTGTTTGTTTGTTTAATTGCTGCTATTTTTTCATCGTGTTTCACCTGATGACGATGTTCTTCCTCTTGTCCAGGTGTCCTCTCCGTCACCCAGACTATCACCCATACAGGAGGGTAAGACACACCTGTCTGTCAGTCGCAGTCCAGGTCAGTTAGTCCAGATGTCTTTTTTCCAGAGGTCCCGATCTGAGGAGAATCACTGTACTGTCAGCCCCACATATTGAACCCTCCACCAGACCTGTGAGGTCAGCTTCCTGTCCAAATAAGGTTGTTCTTCGCCCACCCCCCAACATGTCAAGACTCTGTTCGGTACTGGATTCTAAACATGAGGATCTGTGTTAACCCAGAGTCACAGAGGACACACAGCACGTGTCTGGTGAATCTCTTGGCCTCGGAACAAGCTCGGCTGCACCGTCCAGACAGTTTGTTTTATTACATTTTAGGCCTAAAGAAGGAAAATTCCCCCACAAGCTTTCTGCAACCATCGGAATCAGAGTGTCATTATTCACTGTGGGAAAAGAAAAAGGACACAAAAAAGACATAAAATAAACAATATCTGCACTGAAATTTTCAGTGTGCAGGTATTTATTTATGTTGGCGGTGACAGTGAGTGATGGATGACTTCCCCACAGCGCCACCATCAGGACAAAATGCCTAATTTAAATTAAGGTCCTGGACCTGTTCCAGCTTCTCAGAGGAGGCAGCCTTTAGATTTAAATGAACGCCATCGTCTTTCCTGTAGCGCCACCTGCAGGACGAGACTCTGACCTTCTTCTTCTGTTTCTCTTTCAGCAAAGAAAACTTCAGTCTTCACCGTTGGCCGTTTCCAGGTGACGCCCTCGACAGACGTTCCTGCTGTACGTCATCAGGAGCCACGCCCCCTGAACCAGGCCACACCCACTGCCCACTCGCCGCCTCCCTCCAGGCTGGACCAATCAGAGAGCTCAAAGAGCAGCACGGAGGAGCAGAGTGAATCAGAGACCAGCAACAGCACAATGACGGTCTCCCCACCTGGACATCATCTAGGTTACCATAACAACCCTAAAGGACAGGAGGAAGAGGAGAGACAGATGAGGGAAGAGGAGGAGGAAGAGGAGAGGAAGAGGAGGGCGGGTCGGAGGCTGAGTGTCAGTCTGTGGGAGGGGTCGGCCGGTAGCCCTGGCATGAGCAGCAGCAGCTTCGGCCAATCATGGAACCGCTCTGCCCCCTACGTCAGCTCTGACGAATCAGAGAGCGAGAATGAGGAGATGTGGGAAGAGCTGCAGGAGCTCCGTGAAAGGTAATTGGTGGATTGTTGTGATGCTGCTGATGTGTTCTGAGTTCTGTCACCGTGTTGAAAACTGTCTTACTGCTGGATTTCTGCTGCGAACGTGAACCTGAACCATCCGAGCCTGATGGGCTCCGTTCTGCCTTCATCATCAGTTCACATGAAGTCAACTTCTTGTACGACTGACAATAACTGTAGTGAAACTGGCCTGAAACTACTTCAAAACAGTAAAACAGATCTGAAATCAGTCCACTCAGACCTGGTCCAGTAGCTTCTGGTGGCTGATGATTGTTAACGTTTAGCAAACTTTAACTGACCATCTGACTTTCTGACTACAGTTTAGTGCATATAGACAATACAATGTGATACACATGGACTGAAGTAAATGCACAGTTCAGTGTCTGTAATTATCACATGCAGCCACAATGGCAGAAGTTCCACAGTGTGTCTTTGAATGTTGACTAATTTAGAATATTTGAAGCCGTCCACTGATCGGGGATTTCGCATCTTAACTGTGGAGTCAAGAGACAAACAGTTGATTTGTACTGACGTATTTTAGGAGCACAATCAAAACTAATTTGTCCATTATAAGTAATATATCATCTGCATATATAGAGATATTTTCATTAACAGTGAGCGATTGAGGTCTCTTACACAAGAAGCTGAAGGTTCAATAATGAAGAACAGTCTGAGGATGATGAGAAGACTTCACCTTTTTTACATGGAACTCTGTGACCTTGTTTTGACTCGACTCATATAAACTACATAAAACTGTAGCAGCAGAGTCAGAATATGTTGGATTCAGCAAAACATTCACGCCATTTCTGTTGATGCTGCCTGTAACACCAAATTTCCCCAGTTCGGGATTAATAAAGTTCATCTCATCTTAAAGAAGCACTGAATGAAGGTCATGAGGAGTCCTGTTATATAACGTCTCTGCGGGAGCTTCGTCAACTCTTAGGACATAACATAGACGATGTCATCAGGGTTATCTCTCAAGCTGAGCCAATTAGTCATTCAATTGATCAACTGGGAATCAATCTGGAAATATACTGAAATGAGAAGCTTGGGGCATTTTTCATCTTAAAAAGATCATTAGCTGCAGCTCTAATCACCACAGATTTGTTACAGAAACAAACTGGAGGTGAGCAGTTGGAAAGATGTGGTTGCTCACCAGGCAGAGGAAGTCTCACAAAAGACTTTATTAAGTTGCATTATGGGAAATGTTGGAGCCAGTGTTACAGCCAGAACACTATATTACTGTATGTTAGCTGTACGATAGCAAGCAACGGCAGGCACTGAGGATGTGTGTGTGTTTTTTGTTTGTCTTTCTTAACATTTCTGTCCCCTCCCAGACACCTGGCAGAGGTGCAGGACCTGCAGGCCAATCAGAAGCGAGAGATCGAGGAGCTGTACCTGAGGATGGGGAAAGTACCGCCTCCTGGTATTGTCTCTCCCGCCGCCATGCTGAACAACCGGCAACGGCGCCTCTCCAAGACAGGAAACTACCCTCCCTCTCGCAAAAACAGCCTGCAGAGACTGGACGTGCTGCCCCCTGCAGGTGGGAGGACACACTGCAGCCGGCACACCACACTTTCAGCAGTGACGTTGGATGGGAAACCACTCGTTCTCCGGTGGAGAGTCTGGCTCATAGAACTCCCTTCGACTGTCACTGCTGAACGCCTCTAATAATAAAGTTTACAGTAATGATGTGAAAGGTGCCCGTGGTTGTGTGTTTGTTCAGGAATCATGAGGAAGAACTCGGTCAGCGGCAGCAGCAGTGGATCTCAGGACAGAGCAGGGAAAGGCGTGACCTTTGCCCCCGGACACAGCTGCATGGTGAGCTCATAATGCCACCGTAACTAAGACACTCGTCTGACACCTGCTTTTTTTATGAAGGATCATTTAACTTTGACTTTTTACCTTTTACTTTCATTTTCAGTTAAATACAAGTTTCATATACAAAAACTATACAACAAAAACTATTTTCTTAAATGCTCTCCGTGTTTAAATGCTAAATGGTCTGTATTTACATAGTGCTTATACAACACGAGCGAGCAGTCACCCGTTCACAAAGTGCCGCCTGCTCATCATGACCAGTAACCTTAACACTTACACACAGGGGTTCCATATCGTCCCCAGCGGGGAAGGGATCGAACCACCGACCTTTTGATAAGTGGACAACAAGCTGTGTGCATGCAGCTGTGGTTTTTCCATCCCTCATCTACAACCATTTCTCCTTTGGAGGGCTGTGGGGGGCTGGATCCCTCAGTCTGTTAACATGAGATCATGATCCAGGACCTGTTAGCTTTAGCCTCAGTCTGTTAGCATGAGATCAAGTCAAAGTCAAAGTCAAAGTCAGCTTTATTGTCAATTCTTCAGTATGTACAGGACAAACAGAGAATCGAAATTGCGTTACTCTTCAACCTTTTGTGACAGGACATATATTAAAAAAGAGATAATGATCATTATCATGACCCAGGACCTGTTAGCTTTAGCCTCAGTCTGCTAGCATGAGATCATGACCCAGGACCTGTTAGCTTTAGCCTCAGTCTGTTGTGACCTGGGATCTGTTAGCTTTAGCCTCAGTCGGTTAGCATGAGATCATGACCTGGGACCTGTTAGCTTTAGCCGCAGTCTGTTAGCATGAGATCATCACCTGGGACCTGTTAGCTTTAGACTCAGTCTGTTGTGACCTGGGATCTGTTAGCTTTAGCCTCAGTCGGTTAGCATGAGATCATGACCCAGGACCTGTTAGCTTTAGCCACAGTCTGTTAGCATGAGATCATGACCTGGGACCTGTTAGCTTTAGCCACATTCTGTTAGCATGAGATCATGACCCAGGACCTGTTAGCTTTAGCCGCAGTCTGTTAGCATGAGATCATGACCCAGGACCTGTTAGCTTTAGCCTCAGTCTGTTGTGACCGGGGATCTGTTAGCTTTAGCCTCAGTCGGTTAGCATGAGATCATGACCTGGGACCTGCTAGCTTTAGCCTCAGTCTGTTGTGACCTGGGATCTGTTAGCTTTAGCCTCAGTCGGTTAGCATGAGATCATGACCCAGGACCTGTTAGCTTTAGCCGCAGTCTGCATGATATCATGTATGTAGCCATCAAGTGACTATTTCAGACCCAGCTGGAGATGGGGCAGCATTAGCTTAATAACTAGTTGGCTGATAAAATGTGTCATCTGATCTGAGATTAACCTTTGACCTCTCCCTTCCAGTGAGTGAGGAGCTGCTGACTAACTGAAGACTAGAAGATGATTATTGATGATGAAGAGGAAAAGAGAGGAAGACGAGTCGTCAGTGAAGACACACGTCACTTTATTATAGAACCTGCAGAAACATGAAAGTCTTTGTTTTATTCATCTTGATTGAAGATTATATTCTGTTTGTGAAATTGTTTGATTCCAGATTTTCGTTTTGTTCTCATCTGTTTGTTTTCAGTTGAGACTCAAACGTTTTAATGACATTTTAGGAAATATGGAGCCTTAATGAGCCTCATGTCAGGACAGCCATCTTTTTTCTCATGAGGTTCTGCAGGTTTCACAGATTTAACAGTCTGAGTGAGCTCATAAATGATCCTTTTACACTTCCAAGACCTCTTAAAGATGAAGGAGACAAATCAGTCTGAAATCGAATCCAGGAACCTGAGTCCGGACACCTTTTCCACCTGCAGAAGGCGGCGAGTTCTCTGAAGCCACTGACCAGCTGTCTGTTTGATCAGCTTCTGGTTATCTGTCAATCAGAACCACATCAGGAACTTTACAGAACCTGTTTGTCAGAATCTGGTCTTCCATGAGGCTCCGAGTCTTGTACTGCAGTTTCTCCATATCAGCTGTACAGTCTGTATGTTAAAGATCTGCTCACAGTGTGTACGGACTGAAGGGTTTCGAATCAGTGTCTGTATTTACACAGAATTTAAAGAACAATGGTACATTTTGGAGCTGTTGTGTGATGAGCAGACAGACGTTCGGTCGAACGAGCGCCGCCTCGTCTGTCTTTCAAAGAACGTTTGACTTGTTGCCTTGAAAGAGTTTGTGTGTAATAAAAGTCAAAAAGCCGAATGATTCAAACAAAGCAGCAGCGCCATTTCTCCTGAAAGAAAAGTAATTTAGCTCCGTGATGATAAACAGAAGATTAAAAAGTTTCACACTCATCATTACGGCAGTTATACTTTGTACTTTTCATTTAAATTCTGCATTTTCAAATAAACGTAAGTCAGCTAATGAGCCGTTAAAGATTAGCTTGCTGTATTTGTAAAATAAACATGTGGTTACATCTCATCCTGAGCAGGAAGCAGGACTTTCTATAGCCTGGAGCGAGCACTGATGTGAGCTGCAGACCTTAGACCAGGCTGGTTAGTTGGTCTGGAGGGTTTCGGACCTCTCTCTCTCTGTCACTACACTGACCCCTGCAGGAAGGTCTGTGCTTTTCAGGTGTGGTGTGTCTGCAGTGTTGAAGAAAAATACACCGCAAGCTGTGATGAAGGCTTCATCGAGGCCTCTCCGTCCACAGTGATCCGCATTTCATCATCCGTCAGCCGTACGGTTGGGTCCGATGTAGCAGCGTCCCTCGACATGACAGAAAAAAATGTTTTAGAGTTAATCACAGGGTGAAAAATACATAAGCAATTATAAAAAATGAGAAGCCTGGTAAGGACTGAATCAGTATATGATGACCCACTGAAGACATTTTTTAACAGACGTTCAGATCATTTGTTAAAATTTCTACAAATTAATCAACAAAACTTTTAACAAGAGATTAATGCTGATAGGAGACAGTTAACTCGTGATTCCAAGTATTTGGGGGCAGTCGTGGAGAAGCGGCTTGTGACCGGAGGGTCGCCAGTTCGATTCCCCCCACCGGACTGGCAGAGAAACTTGGGTGTGGTGGAGTATTCACTCCCCCCCCTCCATTAGCCGGCTGATGCGCCCTTGAGCAAGGCACTTAACCCCCCAATATGCTCCCCGGGCGCCTGATGCGGCAGCCCACTGCTCCTGTGTGTCTCACTGCATGTGCATGTGTGTGTTTCAGTAAATCAGCGATGGGTGAAATGCAGAGACTAATTTCCCAGTTTGGGATTACTAGAGTGAATAAAATAAAAAAATTAAATTAAATTAAAAAATCGTTCTCAGTTTTATTTAGTGAGGTGGACCTGTCAGTGCTGAAGGACAGTCCAGCCTCCTCTCCCTCAGTGATGCAGTGGTCCATCTGTCCTCTGAAGGCAGATCTATTGTCAGGTTCAGCAGCAAGGTGAGTGTAGCTACCTGGTAAACCTTCAGTAGAAGTGGCAGGTTAACGGTCTGCGCTCACTGTACGAAAAGGTGCTGAAAAACCTCCACTGAGCTGCATCAACGAGTTAAAGTTCACAGTTTTAAAGAAGCAGCTCAGAAATCAGAAACTGGTTCTGACTAATTCTAAGACTCATGCAGCTGCCACACAGAGTGAAATTCTACTTCATGATACCAAACCGATATCTCGACTCATTTAGAAGGAACTCATTAGAACTGTTGTTAGTATTCACAGATTGGTGTTTGAAAGGCAGTTTGTCAGTATGGCAGCAAACAGCCACAGTGGTTTATGAACCACTAGATGTCACAATTGTCATGGTTGTAAGCTTGAGCTTCACATTCAGTATTTAGAGTGCAGTAATAAGAGTGGGAACATATCTGCCCCTCCCTCTGACCGAGGACAACAAACTGCTGACACGTTCATAATGTTCCTGCTGCCCTGGTGCATGCTGGGAGATGTTCCAGTGCACCGACCCTCCCAGGACACCGATGAAGTTTGATAATGGAGCAGATAACACGAGTCTGTGCAGGAGGTTCCTCTGCAGCTGCAGCCTTACAACAAGTCACATGACTTACAGAAAGTGAGCTACAAGACTCCGTCCAGAGAAGAAGAAACTCTGCCGCAGAGCTCACTTTCCTGTCAGACTTCACTCCACCAGAACCTTCAGCAACAGGTAAGAAACTGATGTTACTTTTCTATCTTTGCCTCTGAAGATCTTTATATAAGAAGCTTCATCTGATCCACAAGTCCTCCGATTGTCCTCACAAGATGCAGAAGAATAAACAGCTTCTTTATATTTATATATTATCGAGGACTGTGAGCATTGTGACTCTGCTCTTTGAGTTTGAAAATCTTTCCTCTGCTTAAACAACCACAGAGAAAGTTTTTTTTAAACTTTGGTTTTTATTAGATTTTGTACATCCAAATACAAGCGTAAAAAACAGAAACCAACAACACGGCAGTATAGTTATAGTAATTATAAAACAATAATAATAATAAAACAGCTTATGGGTCCTTTCATTCATTCTTTCATAAATACAAACAATCAAGTCTGTCAAATTATCATTCAGTCAGTGGTATCATCTTCCTCCTCGTACCAAAACCATTTCTCCCATTTCTTTTCAAATTGTTCCTCCTACATTTTCAAAATGTGTGATAACTTTTTCATGCCATAAATCTTGCAGGTTTGATTGTGGCTCATTTGTGGACCAGTCTCAGTGTGATTTTAAGTGTTTACTTTAGCCTCTAAATCTCCAATGCTAATATCAGGAGCCCCGATAGACTCGTTCAGGATTCAGCTGAGGGAAGCGGCTCCTCTGTAGCCTCTCAGCTCCGGTCCTGCGAGGTTCTTCTTCCCGGACTGCGGTACTTCAAACGGGCCGTTGTTTGGATCCCTCCAGTTCTTTATGATTCTAGCATCCTTGGTCCTGCTCCTCCCAGTGTAAAGGTCCTGATTGTAGACGCATAGCTTAGCAAAGCAGGACTGCTTTAAACTCAAGGTCCACTTGTTGAAGTCAAGTGTATTTCATGGTCTTTATCAGCAATTGGACTTCGCTCAGTTGTCATGGAGATGGATTGGTTGCATCAACTAATCAAAGTGTCCTCTAATCTGACTTTCTTCTTTCAGACTTGACTTCTGTTTTCTGCTCTCTGTTTGGAGGATCAGGAGGACCCAGAGACCGCCTTCATGTCGACCGCTGACCTGCTGCTGGAGCTGATTTTCTCCTGGATCGAGCAGAGGGAGCTCTGTGCAGAGCAGCTGAGGAAACTGGCCCAGGAGCTGGAGTCGCTCAGGGAGAAATGCAACGGTGGGCAATGTGTTGGCAGCACAGTGTCGGTGATTGGTGCCGCATGTCTGATCGGGGCCGGCTTGACCACATTGTTGACCGCCGGAGCAGCTGGTCCAGCTCTAGGTGCGGTAGGAGCAGCATATACAGGTATAGGTCTCACCGTATCTGTGGCTGCCCAAATCATTGAGCACTTCGTATCCAGTGACACCATGAAAGAGGCGCAGAAGATTGAAAAAAAGAGCAACGAAATTGAAGAAAAAATTCAGAAACTGTTCCAGCAGCTGAAGGCGGAGAGGGAGGAGGTGAGTTCCTTCCCAGACCCAGATGAAGTGGACCGACACATCATGACTGAGGTTCTGAGAGCCGTGGCCAGACGAAGTGGACTGAAGCAGAAGACTGTTGACCGGATACTCATCCGCGCTCATGAGGACACCTTTGTTTTGGATGTAGGACCCAGAATCAGGCTCGGGCAGACTGTTGAAGTGATAGCTGTACTTGTTGTTTTAACATTTTTCACATTCAAACTTAGTGGGAAAAAATACAAACTTGTATTCACTAAAGCAGCTGAACAACTCATCAAAACAATGACTTCAACTGGATTTAAAACAGCCCTGAAAGGAGGTGCCATGGTAAGCTTCAGAACTGTTTGATGGTGAAGCTTTAGCACCGATGGTCACATAACTCCATATCACAATGTGGTTATTTATGATTGATAATTATTGATTTGATGTTTCTATGATTTTGATAAATGTGAATGTGTATTCCTTGATCCATATTCATCATCAGGTTGCGGGAGGAGCTGTTGGTCTGGCGTTTGCACTTCCTGAGGCAATTGACAACTGGAAAGAGCTGATCAAGAACAATCACGTGACTGAAGCGAGCCAATCACTGAGAGATACAGCTGACGCTCTTCTAAAGATCAGCCGGACACTGAGGGAACAGCTGAACAACATGAAGTATGATGTCGTTTTGTGATTCTCCACCCAGAAGCTCTCCTGTAGATCTGAAAGCAGGATTCATGTCAGTTACAGTGGATTCAGACACCAACAGGTTTTCATGGCAGAAACTCTATCAAAGCACCCAAAGAAACCAAAGAAACAAGTCAAAACCACTTCTGCAGTTTAATCCACTTTACTGTCCCTCAGTTTGTCTCGAACACTCAGATTTTACAGATAAATCCATGACATCCTCTTAACACCCAAAAACTGTAGCAATGACGTACAACCAGTCCTCAACATGACTTCGCTATGTACAAACAATCACTTAGAGACAGCAAAGCTAACGGCACGCTAACAGGATGAGGGCTTCGTTAGTCGAGTTTTTACTTTCCAACATTTACGTAAATCTCATTTCAGGCTTTTTTTGAATGATGCTAACTGTACATTCACTTGTTTTATTCACAGGAAGATGTTTGACGAGATGGCTAAACGTGAACGAGAACATGAGGAAAAACTTTCCAGAGAGAAAGAAAAAAAGGAAGAAGAAAAGAGGAGAAACCAGAAGAAAGCATTTATTTTTTTATTTATTTTTTTATTTTTTTATTTTTTTAGAGTCTGCATTCGCAGTGAAGACACCGACCAAACACCTCCCACAGCAATAAGGATGGGGTTGCTCAATGTTCGGTCGATGAATAACAAACCATCCAGGATCAGAGAGCTCATATCGCAAAACAACCTGGACGTCTTTGCCACAACAGAGACGTGGTTAAATGACGACACCGGAGACGCAGTCCTCAGTGAGGCTTCACCAGAAAACTTCAGATTTTATCACGAGACGAGGGGCAGTAGAGGGGGAGGGGTAGCGCTTCAGTTCTCGCAGCAGCTGCGGGGTGAACAAATTCATTTTGACGTCACAGTAACATTTGAATATGTTGCCGCAGCTCTGCAACACGATGAGTGGGACGAACCTGTCCTGATCATCAATGTGTATCGTCCACCGGGGGACAAATTGAACCAATTACGTGCATTTCTGGATGAGTTTCAAAGGCTCTTGAATGAAGTTTTTAAAAAGTACAACAGCATCATTGTGACTGGTGATTTCAATATCTGGGTTGATCGTATGAAGATGTCCTCTGTGGAGTTTGATTTTTTTGTGTTGATCAATAACCTCGATCAGCATGTACAGGAGCCAACACACAGCAGAGGTCACACTCTGGATCTGGTCCTCACCAGAAATGTTCAAATCTCTGGTCTCACAGTCAGGAATGATGGGATATCAGATCATTACACTGTATATTTCAATGCAAGGCCAGTGTCAAAAGACACGAAGGAGAAAACTGAAGAAGAAATCGATCAAGACGAGCAGATAAAACGATTGAAACGCAGAGAAGAATGAACAACAGCGTGGAGGATTCAGGAGGATCTGTTGGCACAAATGTTTTCATAGAATATAATCAGCTCATACCTTAGAATGAGTCTTTGTATCCGCAGACGGAGCAGCTCCACCTCCAGCATGATGCACCGCCACGTTTCTACAGGAGCCCAGAACAGACCATAAACACTGAGTGTACAGAAAGACTTTCACATTTTACAGGAGTTTCAGGTCCACTGCAGGCTCTCCTACACAAGGGAGGGTGAGGTGAGGCTGTTCAGTTGGTTGCAATCTGCAGTCCCACCATTAGATGCTCCCCCATCCTGCAGAGTGGACCTTCAACATACTGAACTGTCTTATATTACTGTGTCACGAAAAAACAAATCACACAGCTTATTGTGGCTCTGTGTACTTCCTGAATTAAACAACTTTTACATTTTTACAGAGCGGAAGTGCACTTCATATTAATATAGAGCAACTAAATGAAATGTTTTTCAATATTATTGTAAACATTACTGTAAAAACCAGAGTGTGTCGCAGGATTGACCTTAGTTCAGTCCAACAAAAAACGGGCGGTGCCAGTCAGAGTCACGTCTGACAAAAAAATAATTAGAAATCAAAAACAAGTTTTCTCAACTTGTACAAAACACAATAACAAGTACGATATTTTCAGAAATGAAAAAAGAAACAGTCCACAACTTTTCCAATTTTCCCCAAATATATTAAATCATTTGACAATTATTATTATATATATATATTATTTTTCACATTTTTAATTTTTTTTATTGTTACTTATTTGCCTATTTGCACAATTATATTGTTCTTATTTGCACCTTCCATACTACTTCCATCAGCCCCCCGTTCTAAAGAGCTTCTGTAACAGGGAATTTCTGCATTGTGAGATTAACAAAGCGTTAACCATCAATCTGTCACCACACAGACTGACAGACATGTTGTTCTGAGCAATGAATAAGAGCTTCAGGTAGGCAGGATTTGTATTCCGCAGGGTTGGCTGGAAGACGGTGACTGGAGTGTGGATGAAGTGGGTGTGGATGGAAGGAATGAACTCATGACCAGCGGGGAAAGATGTAATTTAGACGACTGGGTCGTCACGTTTAATGTAATACACAAATACTATAATAAAGAATCATGAAAGTCGTGTAAAAAAGATCCTGTGGTCCACATTTTTTTTACTTTCAGTAATGTCTGCAAAGCATTTTTCGAAAGTGTTATATGTACGCACAACAGGGGCCCAATGATGGAGCCTTGGGGAACATCACAGGTCAGAGGAGCGACGGAGGCATTTCCCATGACTGCAGAGAAAGGATGACTTTGGTTTTTTACAACCTGGACTTCATTTGTAGCATTAAATACGACCATTTAGACACCCAGACAACTTTGGTGGCATTTAGAGTCGTTTTAAAGAAATTAGCCCCAGAAGAGCGGCACTTATATCCGTATAATGCGAGTAATTGGGGCACCCGTGCGTAGCCTCTATATAACGCATAATCTGCAGAAACTCGTTCATATTCCAATATTTTGTTCTGATATGCTGGTGCTATTCCCCTCTGAGCCCGTGGTGGCACGTTATCAACATCCAGTGTCTCTAGACAACTACTTCTGACGTGGATGACGTCATTTTCGAGCGCCGCGCGCTGCGAGCAACCAGCCACAACACGGCTAACTCTGCTGCGGTCGGCTAGTTTAGCTGTAGTTCGCGACTGTTATTTTTCACAAAATGGATGAATATTTTTCCGACTCTGAGGTGGTGGACGATGACTTTGTTTACGATGGACGTCCTCACCGTTTTGAGTCAGAGTACACGGACGAGGAGCTCGTTGAAAGGAGGACGAGGAGGCAGAGAGAGGAACAGCTGGCCAAACAACAACAAACGGCTGCGCGTCCACGAGTAGACGGTAACTGGTGGTGTCCTTGTGGACAATGTTCATCGATGACAACAGAGGAGGAATGCCTCTGTTGCTCAGAGTGGGACTTGCGGCCAGGAGATACGCGTCTGGATGTGTCAATAAACGTCTGTATCACAACACTGGAGGATTTCCGCACAATGATAAACTTCTGGCAAACAAAACCAAGCAAGTAAACAATCTATACATGTGTGTAAGCTACTTACTCAATCGAAAGTTGCCCACTTGGTCCTGCAGGCTTTGGCTGGGTCTTCCAGTTCCTTTTAGGGACACGAAAAGACGTCTCAACCACAGCCCGGTTTATCATTGCGCGGAAATCCTCCAGTGTTGTGATACAGACGTTTATTGACACATCCTCCTCTGTTGTCATCGATGAACATTGTCCACAAGAACACCACCAGTTACCGTCTACTCGTGGACGCGCAGCCGTTTGTTGTTGTTTGGCCAGCTGTTCCTCTCTCTGCCTCCTCGTCCTCCTTTCAACGAGCTCCTCGTCCGTGTACTCTGGCTCAAAACGGTGAGGACGTCCATCGTAAACAAAGTCATCGTCCACCACCTCAGAGTCGGAAAAATATTCATCCGTTTTGTGAAAAATAACAGTCGCAAACTACAGCTAAACTAGCCGACCGCAGCAGAGTTAGCCGTGTTGTGGCTGGTTGCTCGCAGCGCGCGGCGCTCGAAAATGACGTCATCCACGTCAGAAGTAGTTGTCTAGAGACACTGGATGTTGATAACGTGCCACCACGGGCTCAGAGGGGAATAGCACCAGCATATCAGAACAAAATATTGGAATATGAACGAGTTTCTGCAGATTATGTGTTATATAGAGGCTGCGCATGGATGCCCCGAGTACTCACATTATACGGATATACGCGCCGCTCCTCTGGGGCTAATTTCTTCAAAACGACTCCAAATGCCACCAAAGTTGTCTGGGGGAGTAAATGGTCGTATTTATTAATGCTACAAATAAGGTCCAGGTTGTAAAAAACCAAAGTTATCCTTTAAATAAGACCTGAACCAGAACCTGAAGACAAACCACTTTTCGTGGTGTTTAAATGGAATAAAATGATCTGCTGTGTCAAATACAAGTTAGTTCAAATTAAGAATAGAAATCAAACAATCTACAGAATCAGCTCTAAGTAAATTTGTCAAAAACATCAGAATTATTCTTAAAAGAAATCAACTGTTCTTTAAAGTGTCTGATTGAAATGGTTTAGAAAAGGCTCTAAAATGTTTAACATCCAGAGGTTAAGGCTGTTTTTTAAGTAGGGGGTCCACTACTGCCTGTTTAAGGCAGGAGGGGACACAGAGAACTGTTTACAACAGATGAAGTCATGAGAGCAGCAGTGTTAAAGACCTCCTACATGAGTCCATGATGGCTTCAGTCTCTTAAAGCTTTAAAATGCCTGAGGGGGGCAGATGGTGTTTATCAGCTGGTTCCTGGCAGGATGAAGACGACTGCTGTCAGAACCCTAACTTCGGTTACCAGGCAACAGATGGAGTGTGTCGCTCCTGTGGGTCAGTGGAAATACACACACACACACACACACACACACACACACACAGACAACCAGACCCTGACCTGTCAACCTTATGAGGACTCTCAGGTCTCCAGATGGGGGAGGGTCCCCACAGCACTGGTGTTTAAACACGTGACCTCACAACACACACACACACCATGGGTCCTCACAAGTCACGAGTCAGAGTCAGAGACACAGACACACACAGAGACACAGACATACACACACGCACAGACACGCACACACACAGACACACATACAGACACACACACAGACACACACACACGCACAGAGACAAAGACACACACACACAGACACACACACACACGCACACACACGCACACACATGCACACACACACGCACACACACGCACACACACAGACACACACACAGACACACACACACACGCACACACACACACACAGAGACACAGACACACACACACACACAGACACACACACACACAGACAAAGACACACACACACAGACACACACACACACGCACACACACGCACACACACAGACACACATACAGACACACACACACACACAGACACACACACACACGCACACACACACATGCACACACACACGCACACACACGCACGCACACACACAGACACACACACACACACAGACACACACACACGCACACACACACACACACACAGACACACACACACACACAGAGACAAAGACACACACACACAGACACACACAGAGACACAGACACAGACACACACATGCACACACACGCACACACACACACACACAGACACACATTCAGACACACACACAGACACACACACACACACACAGACACACACACACAGAGACAAAGACACACACACACAGACACACACACACACGCACACACACACATGCACACACACAGACACACATACAGACACACACACGCACACACACACAGACACACAAACACACACACACACACGCACACACACAGAGACACAGACACACACACACACACACATGCACACACACACATGCACACACACAGACACACACAGACACACACACACATGCACACACACAGACACACATACAGACACACACGCACACACACAGAGACACAGACACACACAGACACACACACTTACAGACACACACTCAGACACACACACACACAGAGACACACACACACACATAACATCAGTCACATACATGTTGAAGTTGAATGTGGTACATTAACGTGTGAGTGTGTGTGTTTATAGCTAAGGGGTGGGGTTTGTGGCTCACCTGGTCACCCTGCTCGGTGACCTGTGGAGGAGGTGGTCTGGTTGGTCTCAGTGTTCTGGTTCGTGTATCGATGACCAGCGTGGTGATGTCGTCATTCCCTCAAGACTGCGATATCGTTCCTGCTCTAACCCCAGTCAAGTTTAAAATCAGCCAATCAGCTGTGAGTCCTGTCACGGGGCGGCCAGTACAGCATAATGTTTGTCTGTTTCGAACCAGAAGTCCACGAGCCGCCGGTTTCTGCACATAACTGTGGCCAGGAGGTTTACATTTACTCTGAAAATAAATATGTTAATACAGTCATGAATGAAAATAAAGGTATCATCTGCAAAACTTCAGCAAAACAGAAAGACAGAAAATCTCAGCCACAGCTTAAAGGTCTGAGAGACCGGATCCTCGATGAGCCGCCGCAGGCACGATTACGAGACGGTGCATGTAATCTGATTACAACGCAAGGAACGATGGAGTATCTCTGCGTCACTGCAGAGTCACTAAGTACATTTACTCAAGTACTCGGCTTAAGTGGAGGAACTTGTACTTTATGCTCCAGCTTCTACTATCTACACCTATGTGTCAGCTGCAGCTACAATAAGATAAGATAAGATAAGATAAGATAAGACTTAATTGATCCCAGCTGGTAAAATTTAGTTGTTACAACAGCAATAGAAGGTAGAACAAAGAACTAAAACACAATAAAAAAGATCTAAAATAAATCATCTCTAGTTTTATAAAGTTACAATAATAAACGTCGAAACTTCTAGAAACAGAAAATTAAACTGCAGCTTCAAACCTTCTGACCAATAAAAACTGTGTTTGAGTCCTCGTCACCTTTCAGAGACTCTGATACTGCTGTACTTATACTGCATGGAGCTGATAATACTGCTGTACTTATACTGCATGGAGCTGATAATACTGCTGTACATATACTGCATGGAGCTGATAATACTGCTGTACTTATACTGCATGGAGCTGATAATACTGCTGTACTTATACTGCATGGAGCTGATAATACTGCTGTACTTTAACTGCATGAAGCTGATAATACTGCTGTACTTATACTGCATGGAGCTGATAATACTGCTGTACTTTTACTGCATGAAGGTGATAATACTGCTGTACTTTTACTGCATGGAGCTGAGAATACTGCTGTACTTATACTGCATGGAGCTGATAATACTGCTGTACTTTTACTGCATGAAGGTGATAATACTGCTGTACTTATACTGCATGGAGCTGAGAATACTGCTGTACTTATACTGCATGGAGCTGATAATACTGCTGTACTTTTACTGCATGAAGGTGATAATACTGCTGTACTTATACTGCATGGAGCTGATAATACTGCTGTACTTTAACTGCATGAAGCTGATAATACTGCTGTACTTTTACTGCATGAAGCTGAGAATACTGCTGTACTTATACTGCATGGAGCTGATAATACTGCTGTACTTTCACTGCATGAAGCTGATAATACTGCTGTACTTTTACTGCATGACGCTGATAATACTGCTGTACTTTTACTACATGGAGCTGACAGTACTGCTGTACTTTTACTGCATGAAGCTGACAGTACTGCTGTACTTTAACTGCATGAAGCTGACAATACTGCTGTACTTATACTGCATGGAGCTGATAATACTGCTGTACTTTTACTGCATGAAGGTGATAATACTGCTGTACTTATACTGCATGGAGCTGATAATACTGCTGTACTTTTACTGCATGGAGCTGATAATACTGCTGTACTTTTACTGCATGAAGGTGATAATACTGCTGTACTTTTACTGCATGGAGCTGAGAATACTGCTGTACTTATACTGCATGGAGCTGATAATACTGCTGTACTTTTACTGCATGAAGGTGATAATACTGCTGTACTTATACTGCATGGAGCTGATAATACTGCTGTACTTTTACTGCATGAAGGTGATAATACTGCTGTACTTATACTGCATGGAGCTGATAATACTGCTGTACTTTTACTGCATGGAGCTGATAATACTGCTGTACTTTAACTGCATGAAGCTGAGAATACTGCTGTATTTATACTGCATGGAGCTGACAGTACTGCTGTACTTTTACCAAATGAAGCTGACAGTACTGCTGTACTTTTACTACACAAAGGTGACTTACATGAACATATTGGTACTTTTACTGAAGTCCAGGATCTGAATACTTCATCATCACAGTCACTGGACACACGTGTCATGTCCTATATGAGTGTAGCTGGTGTGTACTTGCAGTGGACGGGACGTGGTCAGAATGGTCGCCGTGGAACCCGTGTAAGTTCCCGTTCGGCGGGCGGGACATTCGCTGTAAGCAGCTGGGCGGGAGTCAGACTCGAGAGCGCCAGTGTCTCCATCGAGATCATAACGGCACCATCTGCACAGGGGACGCTCTGACAGAGAGACGAGTCTGCTATGATGTCAGCAGCTGTTACCGTGGGTGACGCACACACGCACACGCACACGCACACACACACACACACACACAGTACACACACACGCTACACACACGCACACGCACACACACACACACACACACAGTACACACACACTAAACAACCTGACTGATTTCACCAACAGCCAATCACATGCTCTCTCTCTCTCTGTATGTGTACTGTGTGTGTCTCTGTTTGTGTGTCTCACTGTGTGTACTGTGTGTGTGTGAGTGTGTGCACGTGTGTGTACTGTGCGTACTGTGTGTGTGTGCGTGTGTACTGTGTACTGTGTGTGTGTGTGTGTGCACGTGTGTGTACTCTGCGTACTGTGTGTGTGTGCGTGTGTACTGTGTGTTTGTGTATCTGTGTGTGTGTTGTGTACTGTGTGTGTGTGTGTGTGTGTGTGTGCGTGTGTGGTACCTATTAGATTTAGCCACAGTCTGTTAGCATGAGATCATCACCTGGGACCTGTTAGCTTTAGCCACAGTCTGTTAGCATGAGATCATCACCTGGGACCTGTTAGCTTTAGCCACAGTCTGTTAGCATGAGATCATCACCTGGGACCTGTTAGCTTTAGCCGCAGTCCGCTAGCATGAGATCATCACCTGGGACCTGTTAGCTTTAGCCGCAGTCCGTTAGCATGAGATCATGACCCAGGACCTGTTAGCTTTAGCCGCAGTCTGTTAGCATGAGATCATCACCTGGGACCTGTTAGCTTTAGCCGCAGTCTGCTAGCATGAGATCATCACCTGGGACCTGTTAGCTTTAGCCACTGTCTGTTAGCATGAGATCATGACCCAGGACCTGTTAGCTTTAGCCGCAGTCTGCTAGCATGAGATCATCACCTGGGACCTGTTAGCTTTAGCCGCAGTCCGTTAGCATGAGATCATGACCCAGGACCTGTTAGCTTTTGCCTCAGTCTGTTGTGACCTGCAATCTGTTAGCTTTAGCCTCAGTCGGTTAGCATGAGATCATGACCCAGGACCTGTTAGCTTTATACTCAGTCGGTTAGCATGAGATCATGACCCAGGACCTGTTAGCTTTAGCCTCAGTCTGTTGTGACCTGGGATCTGTTAGCTTTAGCCTCAGTCGGTTAGCATCAGATCATGACCCAGGACCCGTTAGCTTTAGCTGCAGTCTTTTAGCATGAGATCATCACCTGGGACCTGTTAGCTTTAGACTCAGTCTGTTGTGACCTGGGATCTGTTAGCTTTAGCCTCAGTCTGCAGTCTGTTTAATGACATTTAAGGAAATATGGAGCCTTAATGAGCCTCATGTCAGGACAGCCATCTTTTTTCTCATGAGGTTCTGCAGGTTTCACAGATTTAACAGTCTGAGTGAGCTCATAAATGATCCTTTTACACTTCCAAGACCTCTTAAAGATGAAGGAGACAAATCAGTCTGAAATCGAATCCAGGAACCTGAGTCCGGACACCTTTTCCACCTGCAGAGGGCAGCGAGTTCTCTGAAGCCACTGACCAGCTGTCTGTTTGATCAGCTTCTGGTTATCTGTCAATCAGAACCACATCAGGAACTTTACAGAACCTGTTTGTCAGAATCTGGTCTTCCATGAGGCTCCGAGTCTTGTACTGCAGTTTCTCCATATCAGCTGCACAGTCTGTATGTTAAAGATCTGCTCACAGTGTGTACGGACTGAAGGGTTTCGAATCAGTGTCTGTATTTACACAGAATTTAAAGAACAATGGTACATTTTGGAGCTGTTGTGTGATGAGCAGACAGACGTTCGGTCGAACGAGCGCCGCCTCGTCTGTCTTTCAAAGAACGTTTGACTTGTTGCCTTGAAAGAGTTTGTGTGTAATAAAAGTCAAAAAGCCGAATGATTCAAACAAAGGAGCAGCGCCATTTCTCCTGAAAGAAAAGTAATTTAGCTCCGTGATGATAAACAGAAGATTAAAAAGTTTCACACTCATCATTACGGCAGTTATACTTTGTACTTTTCATTTAAATTCTGCATTTTCAAATAAACGTAAGTCAGCTAATGAGCCGTTAAAGATTAGCTTGCTGTATTTGTAAAATAAACATGTGTTGTTGTTGTTTTTTTTAACCAAGTATTTATTAATCTTCACATGTATTAGTACATACATTCCAGTTCACATCAAGTCTTCCTTTGCCACATACACATGAAGAAACGAAGACATTCAGAAGATGTATTACAAACAGAACAATTAAATCAACAACAGTTTGGCAAACAGTTCCGGCCCACTGGATTGTCTCTGATAGATCGCTGCTCAAGATTTCACATATCACAGGACAGTTCTCCTGAAACAGCACAGTTTGACATTGTTTCACATTGATAGATTTAAGTATGCGCTTATGGGAGCCCATCTTGTTCTGAAAATGTCCATCTTAAGATGAAGGTGTGCAGTTATCTTTTCCATCATATATACCTTCTTCACTCTTTCTTGCCATTGAGGTATAGTAGGAGGAAGTGGTTTTAGCCAGGAGTTAAAGGTAAATCAATGTTCAATATAGAGATCATTTCCTTCCAGATCCCTCCCCAATAATTTTTCAACTTCGGGCAGTCCCAGAATATGTGTGTGTGGTCTCCTATCTGTTGACATTCCCTCCAACACAAATTGGTTCTACTACTATCAAATTTAGAAGTTATTGTGGGGGTTCGAAAATATCTCATTTTTAATTTCCAATTGAATTCCTTCCACATTGGACTGCTGGTTATTTTATGTCCCTCCTCACACACATCTTCCCAGCATGTATCTTCAATAATAATATTCATTTCCATCTCCCACTTGTCTTTTAAATCCAGAGCACTTCCTGACATCAACAAATTTAAGCATTTATAAACTCGTGAAACCACCTTGATGCCTGTACCTTCTTCTCTAATTTTTATAATCAGATCTTCTATAGATGTGGGTTGTTTCTTAAGTAAACTCCATTCTTTATGTGACATCAAGTAACTTCTCAGTTGCAAATACCTATGAAAGTCTTTATTTGTCAAACCAAATTTATCTTTCAGTTGTTGAAAAGACCTTAAGACTTCCCCTTCAAACATCTGGTGGATCATTGTAAGCCCCCTTTTCCCCCATTCTATAAACCCAGCATCTAGTTTATTAGGCTCAAAATTCATCAGCTCGGAAATTTTCATTGCCCTTGAAATCTCCAGGGGAGCTCCAATCTTTTTCTTTATCACATTCCAAACTCTTTGGGTGCACTTAATCCAATCATTTCTAATCTTACATCTACTTTGAGTTTTCTTATCCAAAAAAGGCAGTGCCTCAAGGGATACTATTGCACATGAATCCTTTTCTAACTCAAGCCAATTTGTTTCTTCATTTTGCAATAACCACTCCACTATTGCTCTAAGTTGTGCAGCCCAGAAGTATAGTTTCAAATTCGGCAATTCGAGACCCCCCCAGTCTTTTGGACCAGGTTAGTTGTTTCAATCTAATTCTGGGTTTTCTATTTTGCCAAATAAATGCAGAAATTAACCTGTCCAATGTTTTGAATACAGAAGATGAAATCCAAACCGGAAGGGACTGAAAAAGGTAGAGTAGCCTGGGGAGGATATTCATCTTGATTGTTTCAATCCTGCCGAACAAAGATAACGGGAGTATCTTCCATCTGTCTAAATCCGCTCTTATTTGAGTAATTATTTTCCCATAATTTGCGTTGTACAATTGTGAAGTATCAGGGGTAATTATAACTCCCAAATATCTGAATCCCAAAGCTGACCATCTAAAAGTGACCATTTTTTCCAGCTCCGGTGGCCATTTCCCCACCATCATCATTGCCTCAGACTTGGACTCATTAATTTTATATCCGGACACTGATCCAAAGTCCCTCAGGCACTTAAGCAGCGCTGGAATAGAAATCAGGGGTTCATTTATGTACAATATTATATCATCCGCGTACATCGATAGTTTGTGTGTCCCTCCTCCACTAGATATCCCATAGATCAAAGGGTTTTCTCTTATCAATTCTGCAAGGGGTTCTATGTTGATTGCAAATAATAGAGGTGACAATGGGCACCCTTGTCTGGTTCCTCTTTTGAGTTCAAATTGTTCTGAAGTGTGTCCATTGACCGCCACTCTAGAATTTGGGCTCATGTAGAGCACTTTAATCCAGCTGATAAAATCCAAATGAAAACCCATTTTATCAGAGTATGTTCCAAATATCTCCAACTGACCCGATCAAATGCTTTCTCCACATCAATGCTGAGGAGCATAGAAGATTGATTCCTGGTCTTCGCAGTTGAAATAATGTTCAGAGTACGCCTAGTATTATTTGATACTAGTCTCCCTGGTATGAAGCCTGTTTGGTCTGGTTTGATTAATTTCTTAATATGTTTCTGAATTCTTTTGGCCATTATTGAACTTAATATTTTGACGTCATTACAGAGTAGACTGATCGGTCTATATGAGGCACACTCTGTTGGGTCTTTTCCTTCTTTATATATTACCGAAATAATTGCCTCTGACCAAGTTTTTGGAGGATCTTTTTTGTTTAAGGCATAATTGAAGACTCTTTGTAACGGGTGTGATTTCTGTCTGAAGACATTTATAGAACTCCCCGGGGTACCCATCTATCCCCGGGGATTTGTTATTTTTTAGGTTCTTTGTAACTTCTTTAATTTCATTTTCTGTGATTGGGTCAGCCATCGCTTCAGCGTCATTTTCCTCTAATTTAGTTAATTTAAGTGGACTCAGGAAGTTCCTAATCATATCTACATTATTTTCTGTTTCTGATGAATCATACAGTTTCTTATACTATGCTGCAAAGGCTTCTGTATATCTTTGGGGTCAGACAATTGCTTTTTAGAGGAGGGACACACAATCTTATTAACCACACGACTCGCTTGTGCTTTACGTAGCTGAAAGGCTAGTAATCTACTAGCTCGGTTTCCCTGTTCGTAGTACTTTTGATTGGAAAATTTTAGAGCACCCTCTGCTTTGTACGTTAATAGTTCATTCAATTTCTGTTTGTTTTGGTTAAGGATTTTCAGAATAGAGTCATCTTTAGTTCGTTTATGTTGTTGTTCCAGACTTTTTATACTCTCTTCAAGTTCAAATTGTATTTTTTTCACGTTCTTTTTTTAATTTGGAGGAGAGGGAGATTATTTTCCTCTTAACACTGCTTTGGCAGTATCCCACAATGTTGATACAGACACCTCGCCGTTATCATTGTGTTCCAGGAAGTTTTTCAATTCATCTTTTATGTTCTGTAATATCTCTGAATTATTTAGCAGTGAGACATTTAGCCTCCAATATTTGGTAGGTTTCTCTTGACTTAAGATAAAATGACAGGTCCATGATCTGAGATAGTTGTGGGTTCAATATGGCATTCGACCGCTTTATAAGCATCTTGTTTTGAAATGCAGAAGAATTCTGGAGTAGCTCTTGTGTACTCCTGAAAAATGTGTGTAATCTCTCTCTTTACGATGTTTCAGGCGCCATATGTCTACAAGCCCTAATTCTACCCTCATGCTGTTTAGTGACTTGGATTTTAATCTTTGAGCCCTTAAATCAGGTGGACATTTTTTGATTCATTACGCAGTTAAAGTCCCCTCCCACTATGATCATTCCTTTCGAATGTTCGGCCAAGAGTGAGGCAATTTCTCTGAAAAAGGTCGGGTCATCCTCATTTGGCGCATAGAGATTCATGATCGTTATATTTATACCCCCAATTGTGCCCATCACCATCACGTGGCGTCCCTCTTTGTCTATATGTATTTTATCTGGAATGAGGCCAATTGATCTATGGCACAAAATGGCAACTCCTCTTTTTTTCCTGTTTTCGTAAGATGCACTAAAGATTTGGCCCACCCATTCTCTTTTCAGTTTTTGATGTTCCCTATTATCCAAATGAGTCTCCTGAAGTAATGCTATAGAGCAATTTAATCTTTTTAGTTGGGAAAATATTTTTTTTCTTTTAATAGGATGGTTAACACCATTCACATTGTAAGTAATTATGTTTAACATATTCTCCTTGTCCTGTCTTTAATTTTACCTGCGCTATTAAATCTTTCTATAATCACCATACCTTGTAGATTGTCCAAAATTAAATTCAGATTACAATCCAGGAATTTACTATTCTCCAAACCTGTATTTACCGGTAACAATAGAACATAAAGAACATATAGAACAAATAAACAGTAAAATGTAAACATTTTAAAACTTCCAACTGACCAGTGGGCTGCCACCATAAACCAGGAAATACCATATAATTGGTTATGAATATAAGTGACTTGAGCAGTCCACTCCTGATCTGAAATGGGCAGAGAGACGGAGCCCTCTGGGTAAAAAACAATTGCAACAGTCACCCAAATTGCCCTAATTCGGGGGTTTTGTTGCCTTAAGTGCCCAAGTACTAGCATACAGAACTTTCCCTCCTCGTTCCCCCCTCCCACAGTGACCCATCGATGTTCATTGTCTTTCAGTAGTGTATTAACCCGAAATTCTCCTGTATATAAAACTGCATTGTCCCCATACAGAAGATTATCTGGTAGTGAAAATGTCTGTAATTAGCATATGAACTGACTTGTAATCAGCAGGACTGATCATATTCAGTACTCACGCCCCTCATATGGGTGGCTCTGTCAATAATGGCTCTGATTTCCATGGTGGACAGTAACTGTCTCTTCCTTCTCCGGTTGTCCTGCATCATCCACATGTCTTGGGTCAGCTCTCTCTCCAAGACGTCTCTCTCATCCATCTCAGCTGCGACTCCGAGCTCTTTCAGAAGCGGCTGCGCCTCCAGTAGGGAGGGGAATACTTTCGTGTCTGCGTCTAGGAAAACTTTGAGTTGGGCTGGGTATGGAGAATGGGCTTTGATGTTTTTTTCTTTCAGCTTTTTGATCACCTCCCGCACCTGTTTCCTCTTCCTTTGCACGTCCGGCGAGTAATCCTGGTCAAAATTAATTCTCTGTCCCTTGAATGTGATGTCCCGTTGTTTCCACGCTTGCTGTAGCACCGCTTGCTTCACACTGAAGTCCAGAAATCTTACTATTATGGACATTGGTAGAGCTGCTGTCCTCGGCTTCGGTGTAATAGCTCTATGTGCTCGTTCCAGTTTGATTTCCACTTCCTCCTGAAACTCCAGTGTTGTCTTAAAGAACTCCACTAAGAATGGCACCATCTCTTTCCCCTCTGCTTCTTCGGGAATCCCATACACCCTGATGTTATTGCGCCGTAGTCTGTTCTCCATGTCTTCTTGTTTAGCTGTGAGCTTTGCCTCCATCTTCAGTAAGTAGCCTAGCTCCTGGCACATACTCCTATCTTCAGCGGTGCTCACTCTGTTTTCCACCGTGGTTAATCTTTCGTCCAGCTTCTCCATTTGTTGTTTAATTTCTCCCCTGCAGGAAGGTCTGTGCATTTCAGGTGTGGTGTGTCTGCGGTGTTGAAGAAAAATACACCGCAAGCTGTGATGAAGGCTTCATCGAGGCCTCTCCGTCCACAGTGATCCGCATTTCATCATCCGTCAGTCGTACGGTTGGGTCCGATGTAGCAGCGTCCCTCGACATGACAGAAAAAAATGTTTTAGAGTTAAGCACAGGGTGAAAAATACATAAGCAATTATAAAAAATGAGAAGCCTGGTAAGGACTGAATCAGTATATGATGACCCACTGAAGACATTTTTTAACAGACGTTCAGATCATTTGTTAAAATTTCTACAAATTAATCAACAAAACTTCTAACAAGAGATTAATGCTGATAGGAGACAGTTAACTCGTGATTCCAAGCAATCGTTCTCAGTTTTATTTAGTGAGGTGGACCTGTCAGTGCTGAAGGACAGTCCAGCCTCCTCTCCCTCAGTGATGCAGTGGTCCATCTGTCCTCTGAAGGCAGATCTATTGTCAGGTTCAGCAGCAAGGTGAGTGTAGCTACCTGGTAAACCTTCAGTAGAAGTGGCAGGTTTACGGTCTGCGCTCACTGTACGAAAAGGTGCTTAAAAACCTCCACTGAGCTGCATCAACGAGTTAAAGTTCACAGTTTTAAAGAAGCAGCTCAGAAATCAGAAACTGGTTCTGACTAATTCTAAGACTCATGCAGCTGCCACACAGAGTGAAATTCTACTTCATGATACCAAACCGATATCTCGACTCATTTAGAAGGAACTCATTAGAACTGTTGTTAGTATTCACAGATTGGTGTTTGAAAGGCAGTTTGTCAGTATGGCAGCAAACAGCCACAGTGGTTTATGAACCACTAGATGTCACAATTGTCATGGTTGTAAGCTTGAGCTTCACATTCAGTATTTAGAGTGCAGTAATAAGAGTGGGAACATATCTGCCCCTCCCTCTGACCGAGGACAACAAACTGCTGACACGTTCATAATGTTCCTGCTGCCCTGGTGCATGCTGGGAGATGTTCCAGTGCACCGACCCTCCCAGGACACCGATGAAGTTTGATAATGGAGCAGATAACACGAGTCTGTGCAGGAGGTTCCTCTGCAGCTGCAGCCTTACAACAAGTCACATGACTTACAGAAAGTGAGCTACAAGACTCCGTCCAGAGAAGAAGAAACTCTGCCGCAGAGCTCACTTTCCTGTCAGACTTCACTCCACCAGAACCTTCAGCAACAGGTAAGAAACTGATGTTACTTTTCTATCTTTGCCTCTGAAGATCTTTATATAAGAAGCTTCATCTGATCTACAAAAGTCCTCCGATTGTCCTCACAAGATGCAGAAGAATAAAAAGCTTCTTTTTTGTATATCATATCCCAGTATTTCTTTAGTTCACTCCACACTCCCTCCCAATGCTCCTCTACTTTTTGGCATTTCCAGAACACATGTGCATGGTCTGCCTCTGCCTGACCGCATAGCCTCCAACATAAGCTTTTATCTGGTGTCTTCTTTGGTGTTATGAAAAACCTTATAATGTTCTTCCACCCAAATTCTCACCATATTCTTGAACCCGTAGCTGATTGTTGAGCTTTGCACACATTATCCCAGTTCTCTTTCTCTTTCTCTTTCTCTTTCGTTATTTCTATGCCCAGCTCTTTTTCCCATTTTTCTTTTATATATATAGTTGAATTACCCCCGCTGGCACCAATAGCTTGATATAGAGCAGAGATAACTCTACATGTTCTTCCTTCGTATGCATTTATGAGTATTTTAATGATCCCATTTTGTTCTCTGGGTTCTTTTACACAGAGAAAGTTTAACATGACATCTGAAGTATAAGAATACGCTGCTTTCTGGCACGCAGTGTGTTATGCAGTACTTCCTGTACAACACCCAGGTCACAGTACATATTCAGCTATGAGGAAGTTTACTGTGCAGACATGTTGATACTCAGCTGATTATCCTCCAGACGTGGTGTCGCTATGAAAACCGTCCAGACGAGGAACTAGGAAAACCTCAGAGGAGAATCTTTGAAACAGTAAAACCCAGAACAGATTATATATTCAGGTCTTCTGTTACTCTCTCAGCTCAGCGTCCGGAAATCCAGTTTCAGTCCTGATACTGTAGATAGGACTGATAAGGAAGCTAAAAAAAAACTGATCAGACTGGTCTTAGGTCTCAGTCCAGAGGAGCTCACAGGGAGGAACCAGTTCATGCAGCTAAACTGGCTCCCTGTGGAGTCCAGAGGGACACAGTTAAAACTCTGTCAGGAGGTCTGCAGGTCAGAGAGGCTCACAGGCACAACACCAGGTCCAGAGCATCAAATCTGACCCTGGTTAAGAATCAGTGGCCCAGTAGGTAAAGGTTCTTTCAGATACTCGGATGACAGGATTAGATTAAGGTTCCTAATGGCATTAAACAGACTACAAACACCGGTTCAAGGCAAACTGAAACCCTGGCTTTAGATTCTGTAAGCCTGACGTTGTGGTTGTGTCAGCAGGTTTGATTGTGGCTCATTTGTGGACCAGTTTCAGTGTGATCTAAAGTGTTTACTTTAGCCTCTAAATCTCCAATGCTAATATCAGGAGCCCCGATAGACTCGTTCAGGATTCAGCTGAGGGAAGCGGCTCCTCTGTAGCCTCTCAGCTCCGGTCCTGAGAGGTTCTTCTTCCCGGACTGCGGTACTTCAAACGGGCCGTTGTTTGGATCCCTCCAGTTCTTAATGATTCTAGCATCCTTGGTCCTGCTCCTCCCAGTGTAAAGGTCCTGATTGTAGACGCATAGCTTAGCAAAGCAGGACTGCTTTAAACTCAAGGTCCACTTGTTGAAGTCAAGTGTATTTCATGGTCTTTATCAGCAATTGGACTTCGCTCAGTTGTCATGGAGATGGATTGGTTGCATCAAGTAATCAAAGTGTCCTCTAATCTGACTTTCTTCTTTCAGACTTGACTTCTGTTTTCTGCTCTCTGTTTGGAGGATCAGGAGGACCCAGAGACCGCCTTCATGTCGACCGCTGACCTGCTGCTGGAGCTGATTTTCTCCTGGATCGAGCAGAGGAAGCTCTGTGCAGAGCGGCTGAGGAAACTGGCCCAGGAGCTGGAGTCGCTCAGGGAGAAATGCAACGGTGGGCAATGTGTTGGCAGCACAGTGTCGGTGATTGGTGCCGCATGTCTGATCGGGGCCGGCTTGACCACAGTGTTGACCGCCGGAGCAGCTGGTCCAGCTCTAGGTGCGGTAGGAGCAGCATATACAGGTATAGGTCTCACCGTATCTGTGGCTGCCCAAATCATTGAGCACTTCGTATCCAGTGACACCATGAAAGAGGCGCAGAAGATTGAAAAAAAGAGCAACGAAATTGAAGAAAAAATTCAGAGACTGTTCCAGCAGCTGAAGGCGGAGAGGGAGGAGGTGAGTTCCTTCCCAGACCCAGATGAAGTGGACCGACACATCATGACTGAGGTTCTGAGAGCCGTGGCCAGACGAAGTGGACTGAAGCAGAAGACTGTTGACCGGATACTCATCCGCGCTCATGAGGACACCTTTGTTTTGGATGTAGGACCCAGAATCAGGCTCGAGGAGACCGTTGGACTGATAGATGTTCTTGTTGTTTTAACATTTTTCACATTCGAACTTAGTGGGAAAAAATACAAACTTGTATTCACTAAAGCAGCTGAACAACTCATCAAAACAATGACTTCAACTGGATTTAAAACAGCCCTGAAAGGAGGTGCCATGGTAAGCTTCAGAACTGTTTGATGGTGAAGCTTTAGCACCGATGGTCACATAACTCCATATCACAATGTGGTTATTTATGATTGATAATTATTGATTTGATGTTTCTATGATTTTGATAAATGTGAATGTGTATTCCTTGATCCATATTCATCATCAGGTTGCGGGAGGAGCTGTTGGTCTGGCGTTTGCACTTCCTGAGGCAATTGACAACTGGAAAGAGCTGATCAAGAACAATCACGTGACTGAAGCGAGCCAATCACTGAGAGATACAGCTGACGCTCTTCTAAAGATCAGCCGGACACTGAGGGAACAGCTGAACAACATGAAGTATGATGTCGTTTTGTGATTCTCCACCCAGAAGCTCTCCTGTAGATCTGAAAGCAGGATTCATGTCAGTTACAGTGGATTCAGACACCAACAGGTTTTCATGGCAGAAACTCTATCAAAGCACCCAAAGAAACCAAAGAAACAAGTCAAAACCACTTCTGCAGTTTAATCCACTTTACTGTCCCTCAGTTTGTCTCTAACACTCAGATTTTACAGATAAATCCATGACATCCTCTTAACACCCAAAAACTGTAGCAATGACGTACAACCAGTCCTCAACATGACTTCGCTATGTACAAACAATCACTTAGAGACAGCAAAGCTAACGGCACGCTAACAGGATGAGGGCTTCGTTTGTCGAGTTTTTACTTTCCAACATTTACGTAAATCTCATTTCAGGCTTTTTTTGAATGACGCTAACTGTACATTCACTTGTTTTATTCACAGGAAGATGTTTGACGAGATGGCTAAACGTGAACGAGAACATGAGGAAAAACTTTCCAGAGAGAAAGAAAAAAAGGAAGAAGAAAAGAGGAGAAACCAGAAGAAACCAGATCAAAGGCACATGAACAAACACCACGATCAAACTAAACAGACTTTTACTTTTTATTTTTTTATTTTTTTATTTATTTTTTTACTTTTTTGTTTTTTTAGAGTCTGCATTCGCAGTGAAGACACCAACCAAACACCTCCCACAGCAATAAGGATGGGGTTGCTCAATGTTCGGTCGATGAATAACAAACCATCCAGGATCAGAGAGCTCATATCGCAAAACAACCTGGACGTCTTTGCCACAACAGAGACGTGGTTAAATGACGACACCGGAGACGCAGTCCTCAGTGAGGCTTCACCAGAAAACTTCAGATTTTATCACGAGACGAGGGGCAGTAGAGGGGGAGGGGTAGCGCTTCAGTTCTCGCAGCAGCTGCGGGGTGAACAAATTCATTTTGACGTCACAGTAACATTTGAATATGTTGCCGCAGCTCTGCAACACGATGAGTGGGACGAACCTGTCCTGATCATCAATGTGTATCGTCCACCGGGGGACAACTCGAACCAATTACGTGCATTTCTGGATGAGTTTCAAAGGCTCTTGAAAGAAGTTTTTAAAAAGTACAACAGCATCATTGTGACTGGTGATTTCAATATCTGGGTTGATCGTATGTCCTCTTTGGAGTTTGATTTTTTTGTGTGGATCAATAACCTCGATCAGCATGTACAGGAGCCAACACACAGCAGAGGTCACACTCTGGATCTGGTCCTCACCAGAAATGTTCAAATCTCTGGTCTCACAGTCAGGAATGATGGGATATCAGATCATTACACTGTATATTTCAATGCAAGGCCAGTGTCAAAAGACACGAAGGAGAAAACTGAAGAAGAAATCGATCAAGACGAGCAGATAAAACGATTGAAACGCAGAGAAGAATGAACAACAGCGTGGAGGATTCAGGAGGATCTGTTGGCACAAATGTTTTCATAGAATATAATCAGCTCATACCTTAGAATGAGTCTTTGTATCCGCAGACGGAGCAGCTCCACCTCCAGCATGATGCACCGCCACGTTTCTACAGGAGCCCAGAACAGACCATAAACACTGAGTGTACAGAAAGACTTTCACATTTTACAGGAGTTTCAGGTCCACTGCAGGCTCTCCTACACAAGGGAGGGTGAGGTGAGGCTGTTCAGTTGGTTGCAATCTGCAGTCCCACCATTAGATGCTCCCCCATCCTGCAGAGTGGACCTTCAACATACTGAACTGTCTTATATTACTGTGTCACGAAAAAACAAATCACACAGCTTATTGTGGCTCTGTGTACTTCCTGAATTAAACAACTTTTACATTTTTACAGAGCGGAAGTGCACTTCATATTAATATAGAGCAACTAAATGAAATGTTTTTCAATATTATTGTAAACATTACTGTAAAAACCAGAGTGTGTCGCAGGATTGACCTTAGTTCAGTCCAACAAAAAACGGGCGGTGCCAGTCAGAGTCACGTCTGACAAAAAAATAATTAGAAATCAAAAACAAAAACAAGTTTTCTCAACTCGTACAAAACACAATAACAAGTACGATATTTTCAGAAATGAAAAAGAAACAGTCCACAACTTTTCCAATTTTCCCCAAATATATTAAATCATTTGACAATTATTGTTATATATATATATTATTTTTCACATTTTTAATTGTTTTTATTGTTACTTATTTGCCTATTTGCACAATTATATTGTTCTTATTTGCACCTTCCATACTACTTCCATCAGCCCCCCGTTCTAAAGAGCTTCTGTAACAGGGAATTTCTGCATTGTGAGATTAACAAAGCGTTAACCATCAATCTGTCACCACACAGACTGACAGACATGTTGTTCTGAGCAATGAATAAGAGCTTCAGGTAGGCAGGATTTGTATTCCGCAGGGTTGGCTGGAAGACGGTGACTGGAGTGTGGATGAAGTGGGTGTGGATGGAAGGAATGAACTCATGACCAGCGGGGAAAGATGTAATTTAGACAACTGGGTCTTTACGTTTAATGTAATACACAAATACTATAATAAAGAATAATGAAAGTCGTGTAAAAAAGATCCTGTGGTCCACATTTTTTTTACTTTCAGTTGTGTCTGCAAAGCATTTTTCGAAAGTGTTATATGTACGCATGAACAACAGGGGCCCAATGATGGAGCCTTGGGGAACATCACAGGTCAGAGGCGCGTCGGAGGCATTTCCCATGACTGCAGAGAAAGTTCTGTATGATAAATAAGACCTGAACCAGAACCTGAAGACAAACCACTTTTCGTGGTGTTTAAATGGAATAAAATGATCTGCTGTGTCAAATACAAGTTAGTTCAAATTAAGAATAGAAATCAAACAATCTACAGAATCAGCTCTAAGTAAATTTGTCAAAAACATCAGAATTATTCTTAAAAGAAATCAACTGTTCTTTAAAGTGTCTGATTGAAATGGTTTAGAAAAGGCTCTAAAATGTTTAACATCCAGAGGTTAAGGCTGTTTTTTAAGTAGGGGGTCCACTACTGCCAGTTTAAGGCAGGAGGGGACGTAGCCAATGAGCAGAGAGCTGTTTACAACAGATGAAGTCATGAGAGCAGCAGTGTTAAAGACCTCCTACATGAGTCCATGATGGCTTCAGTCTCTTAAAGCTTTAAAATGCCTGAGGGGGGCAGATGGTGTTTATCAGCTGGTTCCTGGCAGGAGCAGCTTGTTGCGTCATGTTCAGTTTGGAGGCTGATGAACTTTACAGGAAATCTTGCACAAACACACAAACCGGATTTCATCACTTAGGAGGACTTTACATTCACATACATTCAGTCTCTGCAGTCTGACCCGAACCTTAACACACAACTACTGTCTGTCTAAACCACAAACTAGCCATGATCTAAGCCTCATCCGCCCTGAAAGGCTCATAATAAGTCTTATGGTTTCGCTACCGCCAGTTTGTCCTCACAATTTGCCTAATCCAAACAAACACACTGAGCGGGGGCTGGAGGAGGGGTCGCTGCTGAAGCAGAAGTTAGAAGGAAATCGAAAGTGAAGAAGCTGCAGCTGAGTCTCAGACTGAACTCCAGATTCTGTCTTCAGTTCTTCGCAGCAGCAGCAGGATGGAGGCTCGGACGGCTCTCGGGATTTCGCTGGTTTTGGTTCTGCTGCTGGTTTCTGTGGAACGTTCTGGTCAGTCTAATGTACTGTCTGAATATCGAGCTTTGTTTGTCTGTTAGTCGTCAGGGTAGAGCTGCCGGACAGATTTCAGCTTGGTGAACAGATCATGGACAAACATTCAACTCTGACTTCAATGAGAACATCTGGCAGAAGAATCTCTTTGTATTTTAAAGCAGAGGCAGATTAGACATATTGAATGTGGTGCGGGCGGTGAAACTGCACCTGGATTCTAAAGTACGAAAGAAAGACGAATTACAGCTGGCACATGGCTGAGTGCAGGTTCAGGCTCTGGTTCTGGAGTCTACACGTTCAGGCTCTGGTTCTGGAGTCTGCAGGTTCAGGCTCTGGTTCTGGAGTCTGACTCATTTGTACCATCCTGCTGTGTTTACTGTTGAATGTACGACTGAAGGTGCCTCTCTGGATCTGGATTTTGGTGAATATGTGTAAATGTTCACAGTATCTGTTGATGTAGGGCGTTGGGACGGACTGAGAGACGTTGCATTCATGTACCAGGAAGCGTCCACGTGAACAAGTTCTGACATCTGTTCGATGATGTGACAGGGATCTGGCTCTGGCAGGTTTGGTTAGGGTTCAGCAAAGATCATGGTTTGGGTCAAAATGATGATGACGTTTATGCCTGAACCTGGGAACCAACAGTAACAGAACTGCTGCGTCATGTAGAAACGACACCAAACCAAGATCTGATCCATGTTCACCTGTAACACACACACACACAGCCACATGCACACACACACACAACTGTGAAACAGCATGGATCATCAATAACCTGAGCTGATGTTCCATTTTATTCTCTTGTTTGCGTGTGTGTGTGTGTGTTTGTGTTTGTGTCTGTGTGTGTGTGTGTGTGTGCACAGAGTGTGTGCGGTGTTTTGCACGTTTCAACCGGATCCTGGGTCAGTGTGACGAAGAGCTTGGCGAGGTGGATGAAGACGACTGCTGTCAGAACCCTAACTTCGGTTACCAGGCAACAGATGGAGTGTGTCGCTCCTGTGGGTCAGTGGAAATACACACACACACACACACACACAGACAACCAGCGCTGACCCTCTGCCCCCCAAACTACAGTCTGACCCTGACCTGTCAACCTTATGAGGACTCTCAGGTCTCCAGATGGGGGAGGGTCCCCACAGCACTGGTGTTTAAACACGTGTCCTCACAACACACACACACACACCATGGGTCCTCACAAGTCACACCAGCATGTGATGGTGTGTTTCCAGTCCTCCAGTGTGGTCTCCCTGGTCACCGTGGTCACAGTGTAACGTCCTGTGCGGGGGCGGAGTGACACAGAGAAGCAGGACGTGCTTTGGCATCGGCCAATCAGAATGTGAGAACGCTGAAGACAAACTACAGACAAAACCCTGCACCGGCAGCTGCTGCGACGGTACACACACACACACACGCACGCACGCACGCACGCACGCACGCACACAGACACACACACACACACACACACACACAGACACAGACACACACACACACACAGACACACACACACACATAACATCAGTCACATACATGTTGAAGTTGAATGTGGTACATTAACGTGTGAGTGTGTGTGTGTGTGTGTGTGTTTACAGCTAAGGGGTGGGGTTTGTGGCTCTCCTGGTCACCCTGCTCGGTGACCTGTGGAGGAGGCGGAGTCAGAAAGAGAGAGAGAGTCTGCTCCGGTCCTCCTGAGTGTCACTTGGCCTGCAGTGGTCCCTCAGAGGAGACAGAGAAGTGTCCAACACACACCACCTGTCCAGGTAATCTGTCCATCTGTCTGCCATCAGAACTGTCTGTCTATCTGTTACCTGTCTGTCTGACTGTCTGTCCACGTGTCTGTCTGTGTCTCAGTTCATGGTGGCTGGTCCAGTTGGTCTGGTTGGTCTCAGTGTTCTGGTTCATGTATTGATGACCAGCGTGGTGATGTCGTCATTCCCTCAAGACTGCGATTTCGTTCCTGCTCTAACCCCGCCCCCTCCAATGACACGATGCCACCTGGAAATGGTTGCCCTGGAGACGACTTCCAGGTCCAGGACTGCAGTGAACTCCCCAACTGTCCAGGTGAGAAAATGAAGTGATCAGATAAGACGTTTAAGTCTTTAATGAAAACCTGATGTGTGTTCTGATTGGCTGTCCCCACAGTGGACGGCAGCTGGGGGGCGTGGTCTTCACCTGGACCATGCTCCGCCTCCTGTGGGGAGGGGCTTCAGATGTCAATCAGGGTGTGTGATCACCCCGCCCCTAAATATGGTGGTCGTTTCTGTGATGGACCGAGTGCTCGGAGCAGCACCTGTCGGAGTCCCTGTCCTGGTAACACACACACACACACACACACGCACATGCACACACACGCACACACGCACACGCACACACACGCACACACACACACATCGTGTCTCAATAGTTTTTGGGGACATTACATTAACTTACATTCATTTCCTGGAGACCAACCCAGACCATAACCTGAAGCTAAGGTTGACCGAGCCTTTCCAGTCACGTCCGATCATGACACTCTCACCTGTTACCGATCGACCTGTTCACCTGTGGAATGTTCCAATTATATTAACAAAGATCACTGAAGCTGCTGAGGTCAGACAGTGAATGTTTAGTCCGTATGTTGAGTTTATGTCAGGGCGGATCAGCAGGTTCTACATAAATACTATATGAGTTAATACGTTCTTCGTCCGTCTTCGTCCGTCTCTGTGTCTCTGACAGTCGACGGGTTCTGGACTGGTTGGTCTGCTTGGGGTGAGTGCTCTGCTTCCTGTATCCCACAAGGCCAAAGTCCCGTCAGAACTCGCCACCGGTCCTGTTCCAACCCCGGCCCTTCGTCCAGCCCGCCTGGCAGAGGTTGCCACGGTGATGACAGGCAGACAGAAAACTGCGACCACCTGCCTCACTGCCCAGGTACACCTGTCTGTCTGCCTACCTGTCTGACTGAATACATGCCGCTGTCTTTGTCTCCCATTGTTCAAAGACTAACAGCAGCTCCCACCACTCAACCATCAACAACAAAAAGGACAAAAAGACAGATTCCCAGGTGCTTTAATGACTCCCAGGTGTCCACATAGAGAGAATTAAGACCTCCAGGTGTCCACACAGAGCTGATGAGGACTCCCAGGTGTCCACACAGAGAGAATTAAGACTTCCAGGTGTCCACACAGAGCTGATGAGGGCTCCCAGGTGTCCACATAGAGAGAATTAAGACCTCCAGGTGTCCACATAGAGAGAATTAAGACCTCCAGGTGTCCACACAGAGCTGATGAGGACTCCCTGGTGTCCACATAGAGAGAATTAAGACTCCCAGGTGTCCACACAGAGCTGATGAGGACTCCCAGGTGTCCACATAGAGAGAATTAAGACTTCCAGGTGTCCACACAGAGCTGATGAGGACTCCCAGGTGTCCACACAGAGCTGATGAGGACTCCCAGGTGTCCATGTAAAGACAATAACTTTCTCTGTCTGTTTGCACCAGTGGATGGAGGTTGGGGGTCTTGGTCTCCCTTCTCCTCCTGTCCTGTTACCTGTGGCATGGGGCTTCAGGTGTCAGTTAGGAGCTGTGACAGACCCGCCGCCAAACACGGTGGCCGGCCATGTCCCGGAGAGGGCCGTCGAACCAGCATCTGTAAGACCAACGTCCACTGTCCAGGTACGGTCAAGATTTCTGGCCTTTATTGCATGAAAACTTTGTCCACTCAGCGGCCGACTCTCAAATCTGACGAGTCTCGCTAGTCGGGTTTAAAATCAGCTGTGAGTCCTGTCACAGGGCGGCCAGCGGCAGCATTATGTTTGTCTGTTTCGAACCAGAAGTCCACGAGCCGCCGGTTTCTGCACATAACTGTGGCCAGGAGGTTTACATTTACTCTGAAAATAAATATGTTAATACAGTCATGAATGAAAATAAAGGTATCATCTGCAAAACTTCAGCAAAACAGAAAGACAGAAAATCTCAGCCACAGCTTAAAGGTCTGAGAGACCGGATCCTCGATGAGCCGCCGCAGGCACGATTACGAGACGGTGCATGTAATCTGATTACAACGCAAGGAACGATGGAGTATCTCTGCGTCACTGCAGAGTCACTAAGTACATTTACTCAAGTACTCGGCTTAAGTGGAGGAACTTGTACTTTATGCTCCAGCTTCTACTATCTACACCTGTGTGTCAGCTGCAGCTACAATAAGATAAGATAAGACTTAATTGATCCCAGCTGGTAAAATTTAGTTGTTACAACAGCAATAGAAGGTAGAACAAAGAACTAAAACACAATAAAAAAGATCTAAAATAAATCATCTCTAGTTTTATAAAGTTACAATAATAAACGTCGAAACTTCTAGAAACAGAAAATTAAACTGCAGCTTCAAACCTTCTGACCAATAAAAACTGTGTTTGAGTCCTCGTCACCTTTCAGAGACTCTGATACTGCTGTACTTATACTGCATGGAGCTGATAATACTGCTGTACTTATACTGCATGGAGCTGATAATACTGCTGTACTTATACTGCATGGAGCTGATAATACTGCTGTACTTTAACTGCATGAAGCTGATAATACTGCTGTACTTATACTGCATGGAGCTGATAATACTGCTGTACATATACTGCATGGAGCTGATAATACTGCTGTACTTATACTGCATGGAGCTGATAATACTGCTGTACTTTTACTGCATGAAGGTGATAATACTGCTGTACTTTTACTGCATGGAGCTGAGAATACTGCTGTACTTATACTGCATGGAGCTGATAATACTGCTGTACTTTTACTGCATGGAGCTGATAATACTGCTGTACTTATACTGCATGGAGCTGATAATACTGCTGTACTTTAACTGCATGAAGCTGATAATACTGCTGTACTTATACTGCATGGAGCTGATAATACTGCTGTACTTTTACTGCATGAAGGTGATAATACTGCTGTACTTATACTGCATGGAGCTGATAATACTGCTGTACTTTTACTGCATGAAGGTGATAATACTGCTGTACTTATACTGCATGGAGCTGATAATACTGCTGTACTTTTACTGCATGAAGGTGATAATACTGCTGTACTTATACTGCATGGAGCTGATAATACTGCTGTACTTTAACTGCATGAAGCTGATAATACTGCTGTACTTTTACTGCATGAAGCTGAGAATACTGCTGTACTTATACTGCATGGAGCTGATAATACTGCTGTACTTTCACTGCATGAAGCTGATAATACTGCTGTACTTTTACTGCATGACGCTGATAATACTGCTGTACTTTTACTACATGGAGCTGACAGTACTGCTGTACTTTAACTGCATGAAGCTGACAGTACTGCTGTACTTTAACTGCATGAAGCTGACAATACTGCTGTACTTATACTGCATGGAGCTGATAATACTGCTGTACTTTTACTGCATGAAGGTGATAATACTGCTGTACTTATTCTGCATGGAGCTGATAATACTGCTGTACTTTTACTGCATGGAGCTGATAATACTGCTGTACTTTTACTGCATGAAGGTGATAATACTGCTGTACTTTTACTGCATGGAGCTGAGAATACTGCTGTACTTATACTGCATGGAGCTGATAATACTGCTGTACTTTTACTGCATGAAGGTGATAATACTGCTGTACTTTTACTGCATGGAGCTGATAATACTGCTGTACTTTTACTGCATGGAGCTGATAATACTGCTGTACTGTTACTGCATGAAGGTGATAATACTGCTGTACTTTTACTGCATGGAGCTGAGAATACTGCTGTACTTATACTGCATGGAGCTGATAATACTGCTGTACTTATACTGCATGGAGCTGATAATACTGCTGTACTTTTACTGCATGAAGGTGATAATACTGCTGTACTTATACTGCATGGAGCTGATAATACTGCTGTACTTTTACTGCATGGAGCTGATAATACTGCTGTACTTTTACTGCGTGAAGGTGATAATACTGCTGTACTTTTACTGCATGGAGCTGATAATACTGCTGTACTTTTACTGCATGGAGCTGAGAATACTGCTGTATCCACCAAGCCCAGGCCCGATCCCTGGTTGAATGATTCAACCCGGACTCTCAGACAGCGCTGCAGACAGGCGGAGAGACGCTGGAAGAAAGACAGGCTATGTATCGCTCAGTATCAGAGGACTGTGAAGGAGGCTAAATCACAATATCTGTCTGACATTATCTCGTCTAATAGACACTGCCCCCGTGTGTTGTTCAGTACCATTAATTCTGTTGTGAGCCCCCACTCTAGTCCTCTATCTGACGCCACTGTTTCTACATGTGAGGACTTCTTACACTTTTTCGTTGACAAAGTGATGTCTGTGAGAGCACTAAGCAGCGGCAGCGTCAGACCAGACCAGTCTGCTACAACCCCACACTCTTCAGTATTTGACCACTTTGAGCCCATCTCCCTCTCATCCCTTGCTGATGTAGTGAAACATGTGAAATCAACAAATTGCCCTTTGGATGTTTTCCCAACAAAACTGCTTAAAGAGGTGTTCTCTACTGTTGGGCCTGTCCTCTTGGTTTTAATGACGCTTGCCTTAGCTCAGGATGTGTTCCGGCTTCTTTTAAACATGCTGTTGTGAGGCCACTTCTTAAAAAACCACATCTTGATGCTAATGTTTTATCTCATTTTAGACCTGTTTCTAACGTGCCTTTTATCTCAAAAGTCCTTGAGAAAATTGTTTTTATCCAGTTACAGGCATTTTTAGAAAATAATTTTATCCTGGAAAAATTGCAGTCTGGGTTCAGATCATAGCAGAGTCTGCGCTGCTTAAAGTACACAATGACATAGCTGTGTCTGTTGATGCTAAACCTCCTGTTGTCCTTGTGCTGCTTGACTTAACGGCAGCATTTGATACAGTAGACCATTCCATTCTCTTGTCCCGCTTAAATAATTATATTGGTATCCGTGGTACTGCACTCAAGTGGTTTGAGTCCTACCTAAACAACAGGACCTTTTCTGTAATGATTGGTGACCTGTCCTCCTCTGTTGCCTCTTTGTTTTGTGGAGTTCCCCAGGGCTCTATTTTGGGACCTTCACTTTTTTCACTGTATATGTTGCCGCTGGGGTCAATTATAGCGAGACATAATTTAGCATTTCACTGCTACGCTGATGACCTCCAGCTGTATTTACCAGTGTTCCCAACCAAAAGTGTTGCTCTTCAGTCCCTCACAGACTGCATCAGAGACATCAAGTCATGGCTGGAGAGCAATTTCCTTCATTTGAACGAGGAGAAGACCGAGTTCATTCTATTTGGTGACAATGTTCTTGCAGATTCGGACTCTATGTTTTTGAAGCTAAAACCATTTGTAAAGAATCTCGGGGTTATTTTTGACAGCAGTTTCTCATTCGTCAAACAGATTGATAACGTGGTTAGAGCGAGTTTTTATCAATTACGTACTTTATCTAAAGTAAAGCCTTTTTTAAATCGCACCGACCTTGAAAGGACTATTCACGCTTTTATCAGCTCACGAATAGACTACTGTAATGCTCTCTATGTTGGTGTTTCCCAGTCTGCCCTGAGCCGCCTCCAGCTGGTGCAAAATGCAGCAGCTCGTTTCCTGATGAACACTTCAAGGCGTCAGCACATCACCCCAATCCTCTTTTCCCTCCACTGGCTTCCAGTATCGTTTAGGATAGATTTTAAAATTTTACTTTTTGTTTTTAAAGCCCTCAACGGCCTAGCTCCTACTTATTTGACAGAACTTCTCTCTGTCCGAAACCCAAACAGGGCGCTAAGGTCCTCAAATAATTTATTACTGGAAGTCCCAAGGGCCAGGTATAAACACTGGGGGGATCGAGCCTTTTCCGTCGCTGGGCCCAGACTCTGGAACAAACTGCCCCCTGACATGCGCACCATCACAGACTTTGGCCTCTTCAAAACTCGGCTCAAAACATATCTTTTCAGACTGGCTTTTAATACACAGTAATGTGGTGACATTTTATTTTATTTTATTTTATCATATCTTATTTTATTCTATCTTATTTTATTTGCATTTAATCTCTTTTTTATTTCCCTGATATGTGTTCTATTGTTGCTATCTTTTAATGTGTTTTTCATTTCTAATTTCACTGTTTGTTTTTAACTGGAAAGCACTTTGGTCACATTGAGTGTTGTAAAGTGCTGTATAAATAAATTTTGATTGATTGATTGATTGATATTTATACTGCATGAAGCTGAGAATACTGCTGTACTTATACTGCATGAAGCTGACAGTACTGCTGTACTTTTACCAAATGAAGCTGACAGTACTGCTGTACTTTTACTACACAAAGGTGAGTTACATGAACATATTGGTACTTTTACTGAAGTCCAGGATCTGAATACTTCATCATCACAGTCACTGGACACACGTGTCATGTCCTGTATGAGTGTAGCTGGTGTGTACTTGCAGTGGACGGGACGTGGTCAGAATGGTCGCCGTGGAACCCGTGTAAGTTCCCGTTCGGCGGGCGGGACATTCGCTGTAAGCAGCTGGGCGGGAGTCAGACTCGAGAGCGCCAGTGTCTCCATCGAGATCATAACGGCACCATCTGCACAGGGGACGCTCTGACAGAGAGACGAGTCTGCTATGATGTCAGCAGCTGTTACCGTGGGTGACGCACACACGCACAGAGTACACACACACACAGAGTACACACACACACACTAAACAACCTGACTGTCACCAACAGCCAATCACATGCTCTCTCTCTGTCTGTATGTGTGTGTGTCTCTGTTTGTGTGTCTCACTGTGTGCACTGTGTGTGTGTGTGTACTCTGTGAGTGTGTCTACTCTGTGTGTGTGTACTGTGTGTGTGTGTGTGTGTGTGCAGTGAAGGGCAGCTGGGATGGCTGGGAGTCGTGGAGTTTGTGTAAACCGTCGTGTGGAGGAGGAAAGTCTCAGCGCTTCAGGAGGAGACACTGTCAGCCTGACTACAGTAACTACAGGTGAGTTCCAGTTTCTGCACCACACTGAGGGCACACCTGGAGCTGCGGAGGACCAATCACTGGAGGGACGAGAGGCAGGAAGTGTGTTTCTGTTCACCTTTGTGGATAAAACCAGAGTCTGACTGAGTGAATGAACGATGATGTACGTTGGTCATGTGACTCAAACGTCACTCGTCTTTTCAGCGAAGATCTGAAAACATCAGATCTGTGGAGTGATGAGGAGGAGGTGCAATCTTCCTCACATGAACAGAAATGTCTGATTTCCATCATGTTTCCATCATCTGACCTTTGACTGGGGCTCCAGTAATGACGCCATCTGGCACCACCTACTGACGGAGCCCTGTAACAGCAGGTTTTATCTTGTTACAGTCAATATAAAGGGAGTATGGACTGCAGCTCTGCCACAGAACGTTAAACATGCATCCACCACCTCGACCTCCACCCGTCTTTACAAGGACACACTGCTTCCTGTAGTGACACAGAACTGAAACCATGAGGGGCAGAATCGTCCCACACAGATCTGATCCAGAGGAAACCTGTACCACCACCATTAGATACAGAACAGAAATATCAAAGTGTGCTGTCTGAACACTGAGCGTGTGCGTGTCTGTGTTTTCAGTCCTACCATCGGTCGCCAGAGGGAGCCGGCAACCTTCTTCGGGACTCCACGAGCCGACTGCGGCTTGCCGCCCGACGGTGGCCAGAAGCTTGAAATTGAGCAGTGCCTCAACGTTCCCGCCTGCCCCTAACGGCAAGCTGAGACGTCGTCAGCAGACTGATGGGAGAGAAGAAGAAACGAAGTCTCTGGACTTTTCTGTCATGTTTGATGCGTAGTGAATAGTGGATCATTCAGTTAACTGTCGGCATAGAAACGTCTGATAGACTCACGTGTTAATGTGCTGAACTGTGCTGAACTATTAAAGTTGTGAATCATCAGCGTCTGTGTACGTTCATCAGTGACAGATTGAATGAAATCAGTCCACGGGTCTTTGTTGTGAAGCTCCTGTGTTCAGTCTGGTGTTGTTGGTAACTGCAGCTCTGAGTCAAACCAGGCCGATCCGGTTGGCACCAGCAGTAAAACCACTTGAAAACCAGAAGTAATGAAAAGTTGTTTCCGCTTCAAATCTGAAGGGTTGACCCTCCGAGGAGCAGGAGTATCAGCAGCCACCAGTCCTGGTCCAGCACAGTTAGCCTGAAACACCCATCCAGGGCAGACCAAAGGGAACTGAAAGCTGTTCCTGAACCATCTGGACTACCTGCCTGGTTCTGGTCCCTTCTGAAACTCTGAACGTTTACCCCCCCAGCAGTCAGAGTCACTGTCAGTGCTGCTGGCGCTTTAGCAGAAGTCTGAACACACTGAAGCAGAAGGGGGGCACAGCATGAAGCCTTACATTAGTCCATGTTCAATAAAAACTGATCACAGTACCACAGAAAATCAATATTTCACATTTGCTTTTCTTGCCTCCACCTGTTGGATATTGTCGGCAGAGGAAGAATCAAATGATCAAGTCAGCTGATCCAAACGTTTTTGTGGGACTGTTTTCACCCATGGACTCTGATGAGACGTCATCAGTGACTTACCTGCATCTTATAATCGTTCGTTTGTCGCTGTCGATTGTACCGCCTGTGGTGACTGGAGCTAAATGGTTTAGCCGTGAATCATTTCCTCAGTAGTTTTGTTCCTCCTCACCAGTGGAAAGACTGATGCTGCTGATGTGCTGCACGTGAAAGGGCCTTTAGCTTTCCTGCAGACATCTGTGAGCCTGATGCGACGGCGTTCTGGTAACTTCGGTTAGTCGTAACACAACGAATGAACGAGTGAAAGTGGAGAAATCATGATTAAATGAGGGACAACCGCTCAAAGAATGAAGTTATTAATCTAAAAGACATTTCATACTTTCAGTGTTGAACTGAAATCAATCAATGACAGAAAAGAGCTCCACCTGCAGGCCAACATTAGTCCCGCCCACACTGTTTTATTAACAGGTGACTGCACAAAAATGACAGATTACTACTTCACCGTTCCTCCACACCAAAAATAACCTTTCACATTTCAAGTGTCAGCCCCCAGCAGGGCTCCAGTCCTTCAGTGTGCAGTATTAATACTTATCCCCCCACTGTTTTGACATCATGGAAGTGTCCCCACAGGGCGCTCAGGTCCCAGCTCCAGTGTTCCCAGTCTCTGCTGGGCCAGAACTCATTCAGAGCCAGCGTCTGGATCGAGAACTCCAGTCCATCCGAACTCCAGCATGTTCCAGTGAAACATCGGCATCTTGTGACGTCGAGGTGACGTCGCAGTTCAGTAGTCGTCACAATAAGCTTTTTATTTTTATTTTTTCGTTTTTTGGTAATAGTGCCACAACAGTCGGTGCGGCCGGTCGCCTCTAGGATCCCGTACTTTTTACCAACGTGGAAAACTGCCGTCCCTGCTGTTTGTTACGCAGAGCTGTGATTTTTAGAATCACATCATGAATGGAAAACAACTAAAAATCTGAATCCTGAATCCTGATCGTTGCACAGGATTCACCCTCATTTATCTGTTTCTGCTCGGGTGAACCCTCTAATTCCTCTTCATTTTTTAGAAACCAGTAAAACATTTGAAACTTGGTGCTGAATAACTGAAACACGTCAGTAATAATTAGACTTGTACAAATGACTCCTGACACGTGGTGCTAAATTATCTGGAAGAAAGAAAAAACACCAAAAAAAACACAACATTTTGTCAGGACTCAGAGTAACAGAGCTGTAACACAACAGGTCCATCAGGTGATGAATAATCTTGCCCACATTAACACTGCAGGTACGCAGAGACAATGTGGGACAGAAGTCCAAAAACCTGCTCAACTCTTCCTGCTGGTCTTACGACGAAGCATCAAACTCATGAAACTAAAACTGTTTAGTGAGACTCAAAGTTCATTCTTGACAGCAGCTGACAAAACGTCAATGTCCTTTCAGTTCTGGAGCTTTCGACCGAATGTCGGGGTTTTCAGTTGTCACCGATGGTTAAATTCAGCTTCTTTCAGAGAACGTTGAGGACTTCGTCATCAGGTGACCTTCAGACATCCACGTGGACGACAGTGCAGGAGGTTTACATCCAGACTTTGCAGTAATGTCACAATGTTGAAAGCTCCAGAACTATTACTAAATGGACTTGTGGTGAAATCATTGGTCCGATCCTGTTTCCAAGGTGAAGTATGAACCTTCAATAACAGCTTTCAAACCAACGAGGCCCAAAGTCGTTAAAGTGCTCAGAGAAAAGTGGACCAATCCATAACGAGGCAAGTCTGTGTTTGAAAACTCCAGACCTGCCACTAAATGGACGTCGCAGTGAGACTGTTTGGCCAAATGTCCAGCGAGTTTTAGCTTTTAGCTCGATCAACATGAGACTTGAAGTTGTTTTTGTCACAGAAACCTGTTTTGGTTTAGCTTTCTACAGCTTCATAAAATCCCAAAATGTTTCAGAACACTGAGCCGGGAGACATTTGTGAGACATTTGTGAGACATTTGGGGGACACGTGGCATTTGGGGGTCTCTTTAACAGAATCAGAGAGGGCACTGACACCTTTCTCAATCTGCATTTAGACAGAAAATCACCCAATTCAAAGTCCACGTTTAGCTAAATATGGTCCAAATAACCACTGATGTTTTTGTTCTGCCCATTCTACCCAGAATGCTTTGGGTAAGTTTAATTTTTAGTTTTCGATATGTTGCGCATCTCAAAGGGTAAGTCTGGTCACACCAGCGTTCAAAACGGCCAAATTTCGTCGTCATCAGATCAGTTAATTAAGGTGAAATAAATTGAATTTATGCAGTGAAGCTGAGCTCTGATTGGACGGAGAGCTGGACAGCTCAGCCAATAAAAGTCAGAGTTCAAACTGCTCCACATCAGACAGTTAGCCACCAAGCTAATAGACTTCTTGTCCCTCTTTAATGACTCTTATTGAATGTTGAGAACAAAATATTCTATGCTAGCAGGCTGCCAGCTGTTAGCGGTTAGCTAAGAGTACAGTATAATACTTCACCAACTAGAATCAGCTCTCTTACACGATGTGTTACTTCCTGGTGTGACTGGGTCTTGGCGCTTCATGTTTTTATTGGACAGTTTATCATCAGCGCTGCCTGGACTTTGGGCACCTCGCCTGTATGGGACCACACGTCCCATGCTAACAGGAAGTGAGTAAAGTAGACTTTGAGTTGAGACGACTGTGTCACACAACAGCTTGATCACATTATGTCCTCCAGTTCTCTGGAGTCTGGACTTCAAAGTGCCGAGAATTTCAGTTCAACCTGGTGCACCGAGAAAAACCTCCAGCGTTACTGTGAACCTAAAATTTATTCTTTATTTAAAGTCACCGTATAGATCGCAAAGTGTGTTTTCATTGTCAGGTTTGTGTTGGAAGTTAAAGGATCCCAGAGGCGACAAAATGTTTCTGTCCTCACAATGAGGTTCTTTGTTTTTGCTTCGTAGCGATTTAGCGTCGTCGCTAACAGTGATAC
>NC_055674.1:430000-470000 GCF_017976325.1 Chelmon rostratus
ATGGTTACGAGCTCTGCGTCACCGGAGCAGAGTCGTCACTGTTATGGCAACGCCTCGTCTCTCTCTCCTGAGCAGCTGGGATGCTTGTCACCATGACAACAGTCAGAAAAAGTTGTGCAGGAGTCGTCTGAAGTTTGTTCTGCTGCTTTATTTTTAGAGCAGTGCTAAACACTGACCTGAGAGCAGCTTTGGCGACTGTAAGAGGGTAGACAAAATACCAGGAACACCTTTGAGAACCACATGGTCTCCACCTTCATTTAGCGTTGACAGTCGAAGCTGCGGCCTGAACTCCCAATAACTAATCATCAATAACTGATTTTAAGACGTCGGCTGAATAATCTGCTGCAGACGAGAAGTGAGAAGCACACACTGAAATCTGTCTCTGGTTATTTTCAGTGTTGATTCATCTGTCAGTTATTAGTTCACCTGATGGATCAGGTGTTTATTTTAAATGTCAGAAAACAGTGACAGGCGTCAGTTTGATGTGACAGAGCGGAGGTCGTGTTGTCATCACTAAATCTTTGTGTTTCCTGTCTGTCGACGCTCTGATCAGCGACACTGGAAATCTTTTCCTGTTTGAAACTCGCAGTAACATGACATCACCTGTGTGTTTGTGTCACGTGACCCAAACGTTCCACACGGACCAAAGTTTGTGTCTCTGGTTCGGTATCACGTGGACCTCGGTTCAGAGACGAGCGCGCTGCGTTCGGTACGTGAATCTGCGATGAAAACGTTGGTCATGAACTTTGATATGAATTTAAAACATTAATGAGATCAATCACCAGCTTCATAACACGATCTGAAGCTACGGAGCTAAAACATCTCTGTTATTCTGTCCACCCCCCCCCCCCCCCCCCCCCCCCCCCCCCCCCCCCCCCCCCGCAGTCGTTAGAGCTGGTCTCAGTCAGGATCAAACCCTCTCTGATACTGATCAGTGTTTCTGATCAGGAGACTCCAAACTATCGATCACTTCATTCAGAAAGTAAAGATCAAACACAACACGGCTCGAAGGAGTCCACATCCTGACTTGGACCAACCCCCGTCTCTTACCTGCTGCTGTCCTGCTCCGTGTTGCTGCAGGTGGACCCCCACACATCCAGGAGGCTCCCACTGGACGAGGTGGACGATGCCAGGGAGGGCCTCTTGTCCAGCAGCCCCCCTGACCCCCCACTGGAGCTCTTGGTTCTGAACAGCTTGCTGAGCCGGACTTTCAGGGACCCCCCTTTCCTCGACTTCCCCCGCGGTGTCTTCTCCCCGTCCCTCCCTCCTCCTCCCACTTCCCCCTCCAGGACGACGAGGGGGGAGGGGCACCGCCCCGCTCCCCCTGATGCAACTCCAAGTTTGGGGGTGGTGGCTCGGCTCTGGGGCTGGGAGCGGGACTGGTGCTGATGCTGCGGATGGGGGCTCGGGTCTGGGCTGGAGGACAGGAGAGGGTCAGGGGAGACGTGGAGTCCGCTGAGGGCTGCTGCTGCCTGGAGGGCCTGCGGGTGGACAGGGGGGTATGGGCAGGGGGAGGTGGTGCTGCTGTTGGGGGGTCGGGAGTCTACACAGGGTGAGAGGGACACCGAAGCACTGAGGACGGCCAGCGACGACCGGCAGCCCTGATCGGTGCAGACCCCCGCCTCCTCTGCCAGTCTGTGGACCTGCCGCATCAGACCACTCAGAGTCCCGTTGGAGAACACAGGCCCTGCCCCTCCAGATGTCCCACCAACTCCCCCCACCCTTTCCCCTTTCTCAGTGGCCCCCATGTTCCCTCCATCCCTGTCCCCTCCCTCCCCAAGTCTTCCCACCTCTTCAGAGCCCAGACCTTCCAGAACCAGCAGGGCGTCGCTGGTCTCGCTTGGGTCCTCGCCGGGCCCCATGCCCCCTGTCCCCGAGGCCAGCACACTGTGACAAGAACAGTGAGGGAGCGGGAGCGCCATCTCACCCCCACCACCTCCTCCACTCTCCCTCCCCTCACCCAGTTGGCCCAGCCTCCGGGCCAGAGCCAGCACCGGGTCCTCGTCCCCGGTGGGGCAGTTCTTCCTTGGCTCCAGCAGACCCAGACGCAGGGCTTGGTCCAGCAGGCCTGGGGGCCATTTAGCTAGTCGGTCTGTCAGCAGGCGGTGTCGGTGGCACAGGACCGACCCAGACTCAGAGTCCAGTGCCGGGACAACCTGCTGGGGAGTCTGGGATCCGTCAGACCCTTTGGACAGTCTGACAACCGGGTGCCACTGGTGGAGCTGTGGCTGCGGTGGCTGCAGGTTTTCCTCTGCAGAGGGGATACAGTGTGGGTTTTGGTCCTTCCCGCCACCAGGACCGGGACCAGCTGTTGTACCACCAGGACCGATAGCTGATCCAGGATCCAGCTGCTGTCTCCGTCTCTCTGCTTCCTCCTGGAGATACCCCGGGGGCGGCTGCTCCAGTCCGCACTCCAGGATCCTGTCTCCGGACCGCAGCAGGTTCTGAAACACCATCAGCTGCGCCCTCGACCCATGTCCTCCTGAGCCGTGCTGCACCGGGAAGTCCACAAACCGCTGGGCTGCTACGGCGAAGTCCTCCGGAGGCGGAGGGGACAGCGGCACTTCGGAGCCCGGCGGGGCCTGCGTCAACACCAGCCCGCCGTCCAACTCACCTTTTCCGGGTAGCGGCGAGCTGTAGTGCGGGGAGGCCGAGCCGAGGCCTGCGGAGGGGCCGCTGGGGTCCAGATCAAACCCGCCGCTGATGCCGCCGCCGTGGTGACCCAGCACGGATTTAACGGGCCCGAACCCGCCGCCTCCGGACATCAAGTCGTCGGGCTCGTCCAGCCGGTCGTACTCCGCCGCGGACACGAGACGCATCAGGACGAAATCTGGAGACATTTCTTGTTGCGCGTCATTCATCATGACAGGCTAACGTTAGCTAGCTCGGCTAAACGGGCTCCGCTCTTACATAACACCGATATAAATAAACAGCTGCGGAGCTAACGGCGGCTAGCTTCTGCATCCTCCCCGCTAAGCTAACCGGGCAGCGCGACGGAGCACCGACCGACAGCCATCTAAGGTCCGGACCGGTTCGCGACGAGAACGGCTCCGCTGGACGCTGCTGGACGACGCCAAAACATGAAAAGACATGAGAAACCCGCCCGGTGCTGTCGCTCGGTAACGTTAGCTAGCAGTTAGCTTCCTACCGACTCATCCTCCGGTGAGACAACAGGGATGTGATGGTGATGGGGGGCGCGCGGGGCGGCTGCGCAGCGGCGGCATCAATAATCGATCAGTGCCGATTGATAAACGGAGGCTCAGGACGCTGAGAACTGTGGACCCCGAAACCGAAACCTCCATCCACTGAACACTTCCCGGTACCGGAGAGCCTCCGTCACTACCGGAGGTCTCTCTACCCCCCACCCCCCTCTCTGTGTGTGCGTGTGTGCGCGTGCGTTCAACATACAGCATTACAGAACACACCAAGAAAAGGCGTTAAAGATATGTAATGATGCTGCATATTCTGGGATATTCTGAACGTTATTAACAGTTTGCACCAGCAGTTATCTATATGATCGATTAATCTGCCGATCGATTAGTCGACTCATCAGTTCTGTGGTTTATGAAATAAAACGGATTGTCTTTATTTAAGTCTTTTTACATCGTCTCTCCTGCGTGATAGTTTTCATTATTTTGGAACTCTAATCATTTTTCCCTTTATTTTTTCTTTCTTTTTATTGTCTAGTTTTTGTTTTGTTTTGTTTTATACTCTTTAATTTGTGAGTTTTGAAAACTAGTAGTATATTTGTATCGTCGTATATTTAATTCTTTTTGAATGTATTTTTGTATTTCCTTATATTTCTCCACTCTGGTAATAAAATCAGTGTTACATAATATGCTCTGGCATGTGTCGTTGATGGACCGCTGACCTGATGAGCGCGGAGCTTGTTTTGTTTCGTATTGTATGAACACTGAGAATCTGACCCCAGTTCAGCTCAGACGATGTTGAGCAGCAACAGACAGAGACTCAGGTCGTGGAAACACAGCAGCCAAAACGCTGCGAGCAGGGTTCGAACCTGCGCGGGGAAACCCCATTGGATTTCAAGTCCAACGCCTTAACCACTCGGCCATCACAGCTGCGGAAAGCACCGCGCATGCGCTCATTACAGAGAACAACGTGCTACAGCTGCGTGAAAAGGTTCACAAACTTTATGGAGCAGTCGCATTAAGAAAAAAACAGTACCAGCAACTCGTTTTAATGATTTTACAACCTGCAGGGTCGCTTCATATATAGCTATATATGTAGTGACACACATATATATGTATACATATATATAAATTCTATAGAATTTTTATATGTCTGCAAAGTAACTAAAGCTTTAAAATAAATGAAGTAAAAAGTACAATATTTCGTGTAGCACTACTACTTTGTAGTAGTTGTACTTAGTTACTTGCCAGCACTGCCTGTAAAAAAGTAGTGAAGTTAAAGTTTTTTGTGTTAGATTTATTGTAACGTCCTCCTCGACGGGCCCCGACCCTCAGGTTGGCGACCACCGCTTTAAAAACTGAATATTAATCTATTTTCTCAAATTCTTTAGTTTACATCACTCAAGTGTTCCCACATTTTAACGTTTTGTGTTTATTAACGTTTCTGAATCTTATGGAGCTGAAAATAGGACATGAGACACACGTTTCCGGTGTTAGCTTTGTTTCCTGTAGCACAGAAATGTCCCTCAGAGGTTTCTGTCCTGTTTTAAACATTTCAGTTGAAAAGAAAACGGGAGACAGAAATCGTTTTAAAGCAGAAGAAAACAAGCGAACCGAGTTCAGGTTGATACCTGTTGTAGTTCCAGCCTGCGGCCACCAGAGGGCCGCTGCTGACTCCTCTTCTCTTCCGGGTTCCGTCACTCAGGTGTCCTCTCAGGGAGTAATGAAATCCTTCATTGAGGGGTCACAGCAGTGAACAGCTTTGAGTCAGCAGACATGAAGCACTTCAAGCTGTTTTATTAATAAAGTTCTAACAGAACCCCCCCACCTGACATTCATCTGTTCCTTTGAATGATAATATGACATAACTGACAGAAAACATCCATTTAAATCAAATGTGCTCCAAGTTTCAGAGAAAAATGTTCTGTCTAAACACTGAAGCAGACAGAATAAAGATTGTACTTTTTCTAATTTCATAATTTCTTTCTCTCAGCTCCTCAGTGTTTCACCGTCACCTGTCTGTGACTGACTGATCCGACCAATGGTCTGAGCCGATGGAGACAGGAGTCACCCTCAGTGGGCAGTCCAGTTTCCTTCCACTCGTGCTTTTCTGGGCCTCTGCAGCAGCTGCCGGTGTTACACCACGTTCTGTGAGCGATGCGTGAGGCTGTTCTCGCTCACGTCATCCAGTCCCAGATGATTGGCTGCTGCTCCTGCTGGACTCTTCTGTTCTTCAGTCTGAGGTGAACACGAGACAAACGCTGGACATCTGATCTTTACTGGACAGAGCTCAGCAGAATGAAGCCGTTTCACTGTCAGACACAGAAACTGAACAGAAGTGTGAGCATTTCAATGTTCTGTCTTCAGAGACTGAAAAATAGCGAACATCCTGCCAACAGCGCCCCCTGCAGTCACTACACAGCGGTCACAGAACGTGGCGTCACTCGGCAGGATGAGACCCCCGACAGAGCGGGACTCAGACCTGGACTGTCCCCGTCTCCTGAACGTCTGTCGGTGAGTGAGACACTCTCCTACAGTCTGATCACTGCTCGTCCTCGTTCACACACTTTAATCTCAGGTGAGTTTTCATGTCGTCACAAGAAGCAGCAGAACATTCAGTACAATATAGACTTTATTAGTTCACTAAAGTTGAATATGAAATAAAAAGCAGATTGGCTTTAAATGATTCACAATTCAGTAATAGAGTCGCCAGGTTCATCACGTCAACACAGGAAGTACGTCCTCCCTATGGCTGCCGCACCTCTACAAAATAAAAGCCCCCCGAAGCTGAAAACGCTTCACTTTCCCATCAAAGAAAGTTATTTTGTCCACTTTACTTCCAATGAGAGAGAAATTCCACCTGTTTCTGAAGGAAGTCATTCTGTCCACGTTTGATTATCGTTAATGACCGAAAGTGAAGCGATCAGACCCGGAGCTGAGGCGGACAGACGGGACCGAGCATGCTCAGACGTCACTTTCACACCAACTACAAACTCCCTGCGGGCAAAGAGCTGAGCCGCTGCTACCAAACAAGCCGTGAGGTGAGTTCAAAACAAAAAGGTCAGAGTTCATGTGGCGTCGAGTAAACAAACCGTCAGCGGGAGGCGGACACCGAACTCGAGAGCCAAAGAGTCCAAAACATTTGATCAGTCCGGGAGACGTCCAACAGACGACAAAAAAGACGGAAATCAGCAGAACTGCTTGGGGAATGTTTCATATCATTTTATTGTTTTTTTGTTACTTTATTTTCATCATAGCAATGGAAAAATATAACCTTATAACCTTATACAAACGTCTTCAATTCTCTGAAATTGTTTTAAACAAGCAAAAATGGTGAGTGACCTTTTCCCAAACCAAGTGCAGCGGGGAAATAAAAAGTGAAGCGCTTCAGCAGCAGCTCGCACCGCTCGCTCGGCCGCGAAGGGTCTTCGGCTTCGCCCGTTTCATTTTCCGCTAAACTATTTCCATTTGGCACTCGCTCCTCGGAGGATTCCTCGTCGGCTTTTTGACTTTTATTTTGTAGGAATTTAGTGCTGCTGTCTGGATAAGAGCATCGACAGGTGGAGGCGTTGGCGTCCGTCAGATCTCCTTCGCTGTTTTAGTGCTCAGAAGAAGAAGAAAAGTAAGAGCAACAAAAACCTAAAGTTTTCCACAGAAGTCCACAGAGTCCGCTTTGATTCCACAAAAGTCTTTTGTTTTTCTCGTCGTGTTTTTCTCTATTTCCCCTCCTCCCCCCCTCCCCCGGCTCAGGGGGGCGGCGGCAGGTCGGTGACGTCGTGGTGATGTCGTAGGAGAGCCCGGCTACAGCGAGAGAGGCGGAACGTGGGAGGAGGGGGGAGGGCTCCAACGAGACTTTTTGTTTGTTTTGATCCGGGGATGGGAGGAGGGGGAGTCAGAGTCCAGTCCACAGGCCGTCCGGGGGGTGGGGTGGGGGTGGGGGGGGGTCGTCACCTGCCGGAAGTGCAGGTGGTGTGATGTCATCATCTCTCGCTCACACAGACACTCATCTCAGCTCACACTTCATCTCACTTCACTCGACTTCTGCTTCGACCGGACGCTCGCGACAAACACAGATTAATTCCAGCGGGGCAGTTTGTCCTCATTGTTCATGATGTCCATCTCTCTCAAATCTCTCGCTCTCTGTCCCCGACCAGCAACAATCTGAGAAGAAGAAACACAGTTAGCGAACCGCCCGGGTGACCCCTCACCTGGCCGAGAGAAGCCAACAGAGCGCAGAGCTGCCTCGAGGCGTCGGCTGTTAGACGCACAGGAGGAACAGAGACGCTCCGATCGGTTCAACCAAAACAGCTTCACAGCTTCACAGCTCGCTGGACCTCCTGACAACATCAACACAACGACAGGTGTGCGTGTGCGTGTGATCTCACCAGGCCTGGCTCTTGAGCTTGCGGAGCTCCTTGGTGGCCCAGGTGGCCAAAGTCTTGGTCTTTGTGGTTTTGGACCGTCGACCCTCCGTCAGCAGATCGTTGATGAGCGGACGAACCTCCACCATCTTCATCACGTCTTTACCGAACGCTGTGCACAGGTCGCTACATGCCACAGACAGAGGGACAGATGGACAGACAGAGGGACAGACAGACAGAGAGACAGAGGGACGGACAGAGAGAGGGACAGAGGGACAGGGACAGAGGGACAGACAGAGAGAGGGACAGGGACAGACAGACAGTCAGATGTCAGCAGCAAACAGCATGATGTTTATAAGGTAAAAGAACTGAACCTGAAACAAAAAGTCTGCAGAATAATTCGAAAATTAATCGATAATCAATAGATTTATTCAGGATGATCAGACTTAATGAAATGCAAAAGAGAAAAAAGGAAGATGAAATAAAACTAATAACTCGTCGTTCTGTTTTCCAGAGATACGACAATCGAGCCAAAACTCAAACTAAGTTTCCTCTGAAATGTTCCAGTTTCAGGTCTGTCGCGGTCTGACTCTCATGAGCCATGAGCGGCTCCTCTGACGGACCAATGAGGGCAGCTCGTCTGCCGCGGTCGGACTCTTCGGTCTGTGTGCTGGTCTCAGAGGTTGTGGTTTGTGTCCTTCATCACGCTCAGAGTGGTGCATGGTTTCTCCTCACGGACCAAACACACAGACCATAAACAGACTGCTGTCCATCAAACCTCCCTCCCCCCCCTCCTCCTCCTCCTCCTCCTCACCCTATGAGTCCAGCAGCGTTCGCCACCACGGCATCAGAGTGATCTTCATCCTCGGCTATGTGATGGATGAAGGAGAGGATGAACTCCACCCGAGGATGGACCAACATCACGTCAGCTACAGGAGGAGAGAAGAGAGGCGACGAGGAGAGGTCAGAACCCAAAAAGCAGCGTGGGAGGGGAGACAGAGGGGGGGGGGGCATGAAGCAAAAACCATGTTGACATTTCAGCATCAGTAGAATTCAAAGTCACGAAAACTCAGTTTGTTTGTTGGGTCTCGCAAAACCAGGAAGCGGTTTCCTGAGCGGCCGCAGCAGCCCGAAGCTCTCTGGGTGAAACAGACCCCCATCGCTCTGTGACGCCGTAAAATCCTCCTGAAACACTGCACTCAGGAGGAGGAACCGGCGTCACGTCTGCGGTCATGTGATCGCTTACGGTGAACGTTCTCCTGGTCCCCCTTCAGGCCCTGGATGATGCCGGTGTAAGCCTCCAGACAGCCCTCCCTCAACTCGTTCAGGTAGTCCACCATGTCGTAGTCCGTCTGGACAGACAGAGGGACAGACAGACAGAGGGACAGACAGACAGAGGGACAGACAGACAGAGGGAGGGGGTTTAATCACTGCCTGTTTTCAGGGGACACTGGATAAACAGCAGCCTCGTATGAAGCTCCAACTGACACTCGGCTTGATTTACGACTCTGAGGGATCAAGATCTTTGACTCAGATTCACCTCCTGCAGAATCTTTGCTGCTGTTCATCTCTCCAGCGCCCCCCTGAGGACTTTTTTATTTAATCTTTCTCTGTAGTCTTAACCTGCTCACTGTCTCCTACAGACCAGAGACCTGAACGATGAGCTGAACTGCTGAGGAGCTTTCTGAAGGTCTGAAAGGAAGTGAAGGCTCGTGTGTTTACCTTGTCCACCTGTGCCTGCGAGGCCTGCTGCAAGGTGTCCAGGACGATCTCCAGGTACTTCTTGAACTCTCCACCGATGGCCAGAGCGATGTCACCGAACGCTGAGAGGATCTGAGGCTTCACCGACCGATGGACGTTCTCATTCTGAACACAGAGACCGAACAGGTGAGCATGAGGACGGGTGAGCGTGAGGACAGGTGAGCGTGAGGACGGGTGAGCGTGAGGACGGGTGAGCGTGAGGACGGGTGAGTGTGACAGGTGAGCATGAGGACAGGGTGAGCGTGAGGACGGGTGAGTGTGAGGACGGGTGAGTGTGACAGGTGAGCGTGAGGACGGGTGAGCGTGAGGACGGGTGAGCGTGAGGACGGGTGAGTGTGACAGGTGAGCATGAGGACAGGGTGAGCGTGAGGACGGGTGAGTGTGACAGGTGAGCGTGAGGACGGGTGAGTGTGACAGGTGAGCGTGAGGACAGGTGAGCATGAGAACGGGTGAGCATGAGGACAGGTGAGCGTGAGGACAGGTGAGCGTGAGGACAGGTGAGCGTGAGGACGGGTGAGCGTGACAGGTGAGCATGAGGACAGGTGAGCGTGAGGACGGGTGAGCGTGACAGGTGAGCGTGAGGACAGGGTGAGCGTGAGGACAGGTAGAGTTCTTTCAGTCCTTTTTTTAAACGTGTGTAAATGTGACTGACAGCCAATACAGGGAAGCTACATAAAGAGATTTCTGTCCTCTTGCAGCACAGACGGGCCGAGCACGCCGCTCTCTGGGCCGACAGTGACGGCCCTCATGTCCCATCACGCTGTGCAGGACTGAGTATGTATGTATGTATCTTCCTGTATGAAAGGTGCTATACAAATATTATTATTAAATCTCCCTGATTAATATCAGAAACACTGCTGATCAACGTTCTGCTGATCGACTAATCAATAAACTGAAGGACACAGTGATGCTTTGAGCTAAATGCTAACAAGCTGCATTCATAGTGATCCATCACACAAACAGGAAGCAGCTTGTTGTGCTGAAGTTAGAAGTAAATTCAGCATTTAGCAGAAATCTGACCACAGACCTGCTGGACTGGATCAACAGACAAACGTCAGCGGAGAGCGTGGAGGTCTCAGATCAGTGTGGAAGGTTTTACATCACGGTCAGCGTGGTGCATGATTTATCATCACAGACCAAACACACACAGGAGATTCAGCTCTTAATCCACAAACAGGAAGTCCACCAACGACCAGAGGCCGAAGGTAAAGAAGGGAGAGAGGAGATGAAGAGGAGAGGTGTGAATAGGAGGGTGAGAGAGCACTTCCTCCTCTTCCTCACCCCGAGGTTCTCCAGCAGTAGCTGCATGATCTCGTCACAGTAAGGCAGGATGTTGGACATCAGAGCTCTGCACAGGTCGCACACCAGGCCCACCGCCGCCAGACACACCTGCGAGCACATCATCAGTATCATCATCATCATCGTCATCATCAATATCACACACCGATCACAGATCATCAGGTCTGTACTGATGCCTCAACATGAGGCCGTGGATCAGCATTAATCCTGATCACATGTGAAGTGCAGGTGAGCGCGAGGCTGCTGACAGTCGGTCATACCTGATACTCGGCGTAGTTCTTCAGTCCGATACCCAGGAAGGGCTTGAAGGCATCCATGTATTTCTGGAAGTCGCTGCCCAGAACTGAAACACACACAGACCGCCGGTCAGCGTTCACGCAACGAGCCGCCGCAGCCGCCGCGTCGACTACTGCTACGACGCAGCGTGCGTTTCAGAGCGCGTACCTTCAACAAGCGTGGACACGGCCATCAGCGCGTCCTCCTGAACGCCTCCAGATCCGGCGGTGCTCTGAAACATCCTCAGCAGAGACGCCATCACCACGTCAGAGATCTGCAGCGCGTCCTGGTGCTGCACTTTACGGAGAACGTTCTGCAACGGAACAGACAGGAACTGTGTGAGGCCACAACTGTTCTGTCACAATAAGAGCGCCGACACAATAAACAATGAAGTCAGAGCGCGCGTTCGACTGACGGCGCAGGTGTGCTGCCTCACCTGCAGGGTGGCACACAGCAGCGACTGCAGGTCGTTGAACTGGATTCTGTCTGAGGTGCTCTGGATGTGAGACTGGGGACACACAGGAAGTGACATCATCACACAGGAAGAGGCCACAGGTGTAAACTGGAAGTTTTTTCCAAATTCAAATCCTTCAACATTTTGCTTTCAAGTTTAAATAACTTAAAAACTTTCAGTATGGCACTTTATTTTAAAGAAACCGTCTCCACACTGACACTGACGTGGTTCTGGGTTTTTAGATGCGTCTCTTTCTTCTGTGAAGCACTTTTAATTTGCCTCCATGTGAAAAGAGTAACAAGAACAAACTCAATTTTGTTTACTGATGACATGTAAAGATTTAATGACGATGAGGAGTCAGATAAAGTTTCACTTTCAAATGAAGCCCGTCTTTACGAAACATTCGCACAGTGTTTGTGAATCTGAGCCGTTCAGACGTTCAGCAGTGATCTGACAGTGGACGGCGTCTCACCTCCATCTGTAGGACCTGCTGCAGTCTCTCCATGATGACCAGGGTGGTTTTCTGGACTGCCGGGTAACAGTCCTTCGCACTGTTCTTCACGATCTCCATCAGAGCCTCGTAGGCGGCAGAGCGCAGGTTGTTCTGGTGACCGTCGGGCCTGCGGACAGAACGACAACACCCCGTCACAGACACGAGGGTCACAGACGTGAACGCTTGTTCAAGCAGGTGACGGTTACAATCAGGTTGGACTCAAAACTAGTTAGTTTCACTTCTGGCTTGTTCTCCATTAATAAACTGCTGGTGAAGGATAAAAGGAAAGGAGAGGAAACTAAAACTGAGACACTGCTCGTCTGCAGGTTTCTGAACAAACACTTATCTGCCTCTCTGACCTGACGACCTGTTGATCCTCTGAAGTCTGAGACAAGCTGAAACACACCTGTGTCCTGTGCATGTCTAACAGCAGCACGGTTCAGGCTGACGGCGTCTGTTATCTGAGTTTCAGCAGCAGATTCTTATTAGAACGTTTCTCTTTGCTTCAGTGAGCAGACCAACGGTTCTTCACTTTTCACTAAAACCACGAGGTCTGAGCAACAGGAAGCTGTCACACACTCACGTGTGTGTGTGTGTGTGTGTGTGTGTGTGTGTGTGTGTGTGTGTGTGTGTGAGAGACACCTCATCTTCCCCAAAAATCTGACTTAAGCTCTAAAACAACATCACCATCAAATAAAGCACAACAGCAGCTTCACTCCCCCCCTCAGCCCCTGATCCGGCCTCTGTACCTGTCTGTGGTCTCCAGGAGTTTCTGCACAATGATTTCGAAGGACGAGGACAGACAGTAGGTGCTGGGCTCCTCTTGGTCCTCTGCAGCATCTGTGGCTTCGTAGGCTGCTTCAGCCAGAGAGGAGAAGGCCTGAGAGGGGAGACGAAGAGGACGTTCATTCATCCGTCCCAGCTTCTGTCTGTGCTGAAGCTGAACAGCAGCTTCAGCACAGGGAGGAAAACATTCCTGGAAAACCAAATCCAAACAGCTCCAGGACTACAGGAGTCCTGACAGACCAAACTCTGGAACTAAGAGCCCGTTTCCAGCACGGGAACGTTCCCAGGGAAGGTTTGGAGTGCTGGACATCACCGATTGGTTGCTGAATGTTTCATGGTGTTGCATTTATGCCTCTGCAAATCATTCATTCATTCATTTGAACATCTGAATCATGTAACAGTTAATGCAAACGGTCTAACCTTCACGGTTCTTCAGACGTGGTGTTTTAAAAACAGGTGTTTGGGTACCAGTTCAGTTCTTTCAGTGCTCTGAAGTGATACCAGTGACTGTTCCCTCCAACATTCATTCACACAGCATTTCTACTTCAGCTGCTGTTATTCTACATGCAGTATTTTTGATTTTACTGAATGTAGTAAACAGTAAATATACTGAAAATCTTGACTCAGGGAATTAAGTTCTAACTTCTGTTTCTGGATCTTTTTTCCAAACAGATCCAGGAACTGTGGAGCCACGAGGACCATCAATTAGAAATAAAGGCCCTTCTGGACATTCTGGATCTCATCTGAGGAACTGGTGAGACCAGGTGAGCACATTTAAAAAGACGGTTGACTTCCAGGTCCCTGATTGGCTTCTTGATCTGTCAGTCACACCCACCAAAAACAAGAGCTAAATTACTCAGTTTCATGACAAACATCACCAAAACCTTCCAAACCAGTTGGACATGTGAACACTGGCTCTTTCACAGCCGACAGGTTCAGTTAACCCTCCTCTGCTCACCCAGCACACGTTGGAGGCCACCCTGGGCTCGGCCCCCAGGCCCTCGATCAGACACTGCAGCAGAGGGGTCAGGTACACCTCGTTGATGGCGGCTTCGGGCAGCAGCTCGCAGATCCTCCCCACTGTCCACGCCGTGGTGTCCCTCACCACCACGCTGGGGTCCTTCATCAGCTCGATCAGAGTCGGCATCGCCTGCGGGGGGGGGGCAGAAGAAGACTTAGTGAACTAGATCTGATTCCGTCCCTGCAGAACCTGAGATAATGCTGCCAGTCTGATGATGACTGAAGCCTGACCAATCCAGACGTTTAGCAGTTAAACTTCAGAAACATGATGGAACATGACTTTCTGGGATTGAAGAGCATGTTGAACCACATCTAAATGTAGACATTTAACTTTGCAAACATGCTTGATCTGCCTTAACAAAACAGAACAAGTTATCTTGTCTTGTGACTTATCTAAATGATGGTGTGCTCACTGGGATCGAACCTTTCAGGTGATGGAAAATATCTGTTCTTGGGTTTTGAGCAGTTAGCCGTGCAGCTAGCCGACTCTGTGAGGGAGTATTGGTGGTTACGAAGCTAGCACAGGAGCTTTGGACTGCTGGGAGGAGGTTTTCAAGCTCGGGCGGGGGAGAGCCACCAGGGTCCGTACCTGAACCTGAACCTGAACCTGAACCGAGTTTAGCGGCAGCAGCAAAGCAGGCGTGGATTCAGGGATGGCAGCAAGTTACTGCTGGCGAAGTTTGACTTCTGCTCGTTCAACAGGTGTTTGGTAAACTGAACATCCTGTCTAACAGGTGCCTGTTAGCTCGAGCTGATGGAGAGGCAGCACGCTGACCAGCTGCTGTCGAGCATTTCTGCCGCGATCGAGAAAAAAAATCTAAAGTTTATCTTCAGGATCATCATAAATCTGATCCTGTACGAACACGGTTCAGGGACCGACCTGTATGACGAGGGGTTTGAGCTGGTTGAGTTCCGGTCCTTCCAGGATGGATCCAAAGGCCATAACGGAGGCGTCTCTGTAGCGCCAGTCGGGGTCTTTGATGTGGTCTTTGATGAAGGGCAGGACGTGAGGAACCACGTCATCCTCACAGCAGGTGGCCAGCAGCATCAGACACACGCCAGCAGCCTTACACGGGTTCCAGTCGTCGTCGTCGTCGTTCTCGTCCTGCACAAGTCAGGGTCACAGGTCATATGACGGGTTCTGATACTAAACAACAGGGCGTGTGAGATTCTGAATCACATGTCACAGGACTCAAACCACGAAATGACTCATTCACATTTCTGTTGATTGATAATTCAAACTTTGGATCAAAACTCAATGTAATCAATAAATGATGTACAAAGCCTGAACACGCAGATACACGTGACACCTTATGGTTTACTGTGGCAGCAGCCGACACTCGGTGTTCAAAGTCCAGCACGCGACAGTCAGCAGCGGAACAAGAACATGTGCTCTCAGAAAGAAATGCTTAGAGTCAACATGGAGTCTACAGACTGCGACAGGAAGTACTTATTAAACTGTAGGTCACATGATAAACTCCGGACCACCTGTTTACTACAGTCCCAGCCTCCGTCATTGCGTTTTCAGTGGGATGTCGTTTGTGGCACACAGGAAGTCATCTATCTATCTATCTAACTTGGATTCATCGGCTGGTCGTACATATAGTTGTATAATATCTTTAACTCTGCGTTCATGTTCGTGCTGCTCGGCCTGATGGAGTCTTCATGATATTTAACATATCAACATATTAATAAAGCAAACAGAAACAGAGTCACAGAGATGCTCAGAGTCTCAGTACCTGTTTGGTGAGGGTCTGGGTCAGGATGGGGACCAGGTATTGCAGGGCCCCTTTGGCATAGAATTTACTGGTGTGCTCTGGGGGCCGACCCTGCTCCGAGGCCTTCAGAGCAGACAGGGAGAAACACGTCAAAGACGGCTGGTTTTAACAAACTGGAATTTTTACATAATAAAGTCGACGCAGACCTCCGAGGCCTCGATGGCCAAGTCCATCTCCTCATCGCAGACGTTGGACCAGAACTCAATGCCCTGTAAGGCCACCTCATCGATGTCGCTCTTCATCGCCTCAATGGTGATCTGAGAGGAGGCCGACAGGATGGTAGAGGGAGAGAGAAGAGAGAGAAAGCAATGAAATACACAAAGGAGGAGAGACAAAAAGACCCTAGAGGTCCCTGCATGGTTCTGAAACTGTTGACTGCTGCTCGCTGGATAATCTATAATAACTAGACACTGAACTAGAAAAGCTCTGAGACCTCCACCGCACTGTGGTGCCAGACAAATAATTTGGTTTTTCTCTGAATTCGTTTAATGATTTGTTCCTGTTAGTCAACTCTTACCTGATAACTGGCAGCATTAATAGTAGCACAGCATCTTGGTGCTATTGTGTTAATTTTACTCTTGATACACCGACAGACATTAACCAGTAACTAACCGAGCTGAGCAGCACGCTGGACCTAGTTGTGTACCCACAGAACTGGAGTTCCCACAGTAACTAACATGTTCCTCACTGTAACACTGGTGCAGTAAAAGGAAGAAGCTAACATTAGCCACAACACACGCTACAAGAACCAACACAAAAGTCTTCATCTACTGCTGCCATCTGAGGAAGAGGAGACAGTTGAAACGTCCCAACAGCAACAACAACAGGAAACAGCTCTAATGTTCATTTTACATTTAAGGATCAAAACAAATCAGGATTCACTTCAAACTGAAGCTCAATGATGATCGATCATCGGTTCTGTGTCTAATCGACTTCTGACTGATTCACCTATGTGCCTTAAAGTGTGCATGTTGACCTGTGCTGTTGTCTTACCGCGAACAGTGCAGGACCCATGTACGTCTCCATGTACTGATAATACAGAGACATGATCTTCACCAGGTTCTGTAAGGCTGCCACACGCACCTGAAAATTCAGCAGTTACAACAGATTGAAGTGATATGGAAGAAACCCGTTCACAGGAAACATGCAAAGAGTTAAACAGGAAGTAGTTTCACTGAGTCTCAGTCATCTCGATCTTTGTTCCTCTCTGATGTTACTCACTCTGGTGTCCGGACACTGTGTGGCTTCACACACCACCTGCATGATGAAGTGCCTCTCCGTCTGAAACACAGTGTAGAAAAACAGCATTTAGAAAGACGACTCGAACACTTTCTCCTTAAAGACACATCACATTTCTATGACTTATTTTATTTGAACAAAATTTGGTCTCACATAGTGGAGAATAAATCTGGATTGAGACAAAACATGTTGCACAAGGGATAGCAGTAAGTGGCGAGTATCTAAGGACAGGAAGTAGCGAGTATCTGAGGACAAGAAGTGGCCTGTGTCTAAGGATAACAGGAAGCGGCCTGTATCTGAGGACAGGAAGTAGCGAGTATCTGAGGACAGGAAGTGGCCTGTATCTGAGGACAGGAAGTGGCCTGTATCTGAGGACAGGAAGCGGCCTGTATCTGAGGACAGGAAGTAGCGAGTATCTGAGGACAAGAAGCGGCCTGTGTCTAAGGATAGCAGGAAGCGGCCTGTATCTGAGGACAGGAAGTAGCGAGTATCTGAGGACAGGAAGTGGCCTGTATCTGAGGACAGGAAGTGGCCTGTATCTGAGGACAGGAAGTGGCCTGTATCTGAGGACAGGAAGTAGCGAGTATCTGAGGACAAGAAGTGGCCTGTGTCTAAGGATAGCAGGAAGCGGCCTGTATCTGAGGACAGGAAGTGGCCTGTATCTGAGGACAGGAAGTGGCCTGTATCTGAGGACAGGAAGTAGCGAGTATCTGAGGACAGGAAGTGGCCTGTATCTGTGTACCTCCTTGTCAAAGTTGGCTTTGGTGAACTCCAGAGAGTTGAGCAGGGCGTTGGTCGCAGCCAGTTTAACGTTGTTACTGGGCTCCTCCTTTCTCATGCCCTGGATGATGGCAGTCAGGATCTGATTGGCGTTTTCCTGCAGCTGCTCTGGGTCCTGAAGGAACCACAAAAGAATATACAGAAGTTAAAAAAATAAAATCTCGCACACATGAAGCTTGGATAAAACAGGTGGATGAAAACAACGTTTGGTGGCCACAGCGTGTGTATCTGATCACTCACAATGTCCTGGCAGATGTATCCAATGGCCTCCAACGTGGACTCCTTCATGTGTTCGGTGCTGGAGGGGTCAGTGACATTGGCCACCAGCTGTGGGATCAGCTCGGGCCACTGGTTAACCGGGATCTCTGCGCAGGCGATCCCAGCGACGCACTGCGATGCCGAGCTGGGCCGGTACGTCTCCGTGCCCAGAGTCTGTAAAACCTGAAGAACAGAGAAACAGATGTTCAGACGCAACAAGCAAACGTGAGATCAATAAACCTCGTGGATGAAAACGCTATGTTCAGAGTCCTTACGTAGTTCTTGATCTCTCGGCGAGCATTGGCATCGATGGCCAGCCATCTCTGCTGGTACTGCGTCTTGACATCTGGGTCTTTGGAGGTTAGAGAGTTCTTCACCTGAAGACCAGCAGCAACTCGAGCCACCTGAGTGTTCCCGGGGTTCGCCAACACTTTAGACAACTCCACCAGGAATGTGGGCTGAGGGAGAAGAAGGCCAGGGTGAGTAGATGTGGAGGGGGAGAAAGACAGAGATTCCAGAGAAAACGCAGCTAGAAGTCCAGTTCTATGGCTTTAAGGCTGACTGTGGTCCTGTACTCTGAATTTAACACTACAACCCAACAGCATCCAGACAATAAGCTATTTTCATCACATCAGTTCTCCTGGTCTGAGATTTCACAAGCTCTGAGGATGCATGAGAACGTAGCATGAGGAACATAGCATGAGGAACATAACATGAGGAACATAACATGTAGTCCTTGATACTAAATGTCCATTTACGAAATACATCTTCTACATATCAGCAGAGGAATAACATCTCATTAAGTTCTACAGGTGTTCAGAAAAAAGCCAGTCTGAATACCCACTGCTGTAGGTCAACAAAGTGGGCGAGTGGCCCAAAAGTTGAGACCGCTGCAGTTCTGTGTTCAAGGTCAAGAATGATTTATTGAGCTCCAGACAAAGAGATCTGAAAAATCTGGCTAGAAAATACCACTGAGAGCAAGATAAGCTCAAAATCTGGAGAAAAGGCATTGTTCTCGACAAATGTTTCTATTTCTTAAACTTCTGCTACCAAAAGTGTGTTTATTTGTCACATTAACAGGGACGTGAGTTCAAAGACTGTCGCTCTGAAAAGTTCAGGTTGGAAGGAGAAACACACCTTCAACAACAACAGGGTGCAAAAACGAAGGTGCTCGAAAGACTGATGTCATACTGAAGTAAGCACAGCTCCATGCTAAAGTCGTTAGCCACATTAACTGTAAACAGTCAGTGTCAGGAGAGCTGTGTCACCACCCCAAATGTCCCAGCATGCTCTCTGGTGCATCAGGCCTCCATGCCTCTGCACAACACAGACAGACCAGAAATAAAGTCAGTTTTTTCATTTCTGACCATCAGCAGCCTCCTCTGCAGCTCCGTCAGTCTGTTGAAGAGCTCTTTACACCCACATCACTGAACATGGCACATTTCAAACTGAACACTGACAACAGAACCGCTTTCATCCACCTGGGATTAAGAACCAGTTCAACATTCTGGGAAATGTTAACTTATTGATGAAACTGTTCTCTCAGTGACTGACCCTTCATTTTCTAACTAAAGCCTTCTGCTGCTCTTTGATTCAACAGCTCAATCTGTCATCCACGCCTGTCCGACATGTGCTTTGTTTCCCCCCACGCTGTCTGAGGGGTGTGTAATGTTAAAAACAGATCAGATTCATCATCACACTCCTGTAACTGCACCGTTAAAACTGCAGAAGCAGACATACCATTTTTTTTTAAATCCTGCACATTCTTTTTCCTTCTCCCTGGCACCTACATTACCCACAATGCACTTCTCCCTCTGACAGCTGTGTGTGTTATGCTGGTAGTGGCTAATACAGCCTGAGCCTGCAGCCTGCAGCAGCTCCAGCCGTCAGCTCACTTCTTCCCTTTCACACCAACAGATTAGTTTCAGTTTCAGACTTCTACTCTTCAACCAATGCTCATTCCAGTGACATCACTCGAGGTCATTGATCAGACTTCACACGGCTTCCTCTGAGATAATTAAGGCTTAAAACTGGTTTTACACAGATGCAGTAAACTCTCCAGCACCTGGAAACAAAATCGCACAAGTACACCTTTAAGTTGATCGTACATCACTGACTCCAGCTGTCCTTTTGTCCTCCTCCATGTGCTGTTGGACATTGTTCCATCATCCTTGCTGCTCAGCTGTACTTGTGTCCATCACAAAGAAGGACAGACGCTGTCAGCCATATGTCTCAGTTATCCGACTGCGGGTTGAAATCGCCACGTTTACCACGTAGCAGCCATGTGATACAGCTCTGAAGTGTATGTGTGACAGAGACAGTCAGAAACAGTAAAACACTTGTGTGGATGGAGATTAGCGTCAGTGTGGAAGCAGCCTGAGTGGCTCGTTTGCGTGAGGTAAATCGATGCCACAACAATATTCTTGTAGTTAGTTGTAGTCTATCATGCCCCCAGCTGTGCGGCGCACATACAGCCAACACCAGCTCCCACAATTCCTAAGGAAACATGACCATATTGGTACAGGGAAGCTAACTCCTCATGTACGCAGGTCTATGGAGGCAGGACATCTGTGAGCTATTTCAAATCATAACTCATCATCACTCAGCAGCTTGGTTTGATTGACACCAGACATGTTAATGACACAGGATACTTCAATTCAATTATGGATTTTCATGGCAAAATTCTTTCTTAGGTAGACATTAACAGTAATAGTTATTTAAGATGAACACTGATTAGTTTCTTAGTATACCCTTTTTCTTCCTGCATGCAAACTGTCGGCCATGATGTCATTTTGCGTAGAATTTTAGAAATAAAAGAATATTCATAATAAAAAATGACATAACAAGTTAAAAGATGAAGTAGATTTTGTCTGTTTAAGGAGAACTTCCAATGATAAACAAATGAAACACTGACAAATGGAAAGGTGATAAACAGGGTTTCTGTAGACTGACTGGACGAGGAGCAGCAGCTTCAGAACAGATTCAAGGAGACGAGCCTTAAATAACGAGTCCTTTAATGAAGTGACGTCGGCTCACAGACTCGAGCTGTCCATCACTTCAATCTGTTGGAAATCATCTGGATTCTAGTTTCAATTCATTGTTTAACGGCCTCACTGAATGACTCATTGATTCTGTGTGATCAGTACATATTGAATATGAATGATGTTGTATGAATGATGATAGAACTTCAGGTCTGTGCTCCTCATTGGAAGACTGATATCTGGATGTTCTGTAGTCACAAGTATTCTGTCTCTGCAGTTTAACATTATGGATATATAAAGAAAATGTTTGTGTGAAACACTTCCTGTTGAGGTGTGGAAGGCGGTCTGTATGCAGCATTAATGATCTCTGCCGATCACATGACTGTTTCAGGGATGAACTGCACTACTTGTGGTTGTTTTTAAGAGATGCTTACAGATGCTAACTTGTCTTTGCAACAAAACTTTGAGCCTCTGCAGCACCAGAGCTACGTGCTACACAGTGAATGTACAGCTCTGTAGATGCAGGAGAATTGAGACATTTCACAGGATTTTATCTGCTGCAGCTGAGATGAGAGTCGGAAGCATCACATAGGCTTGATTCTGATTGGAAATATTGCAGCGTTAAAATCTCTCTCTTTTGTTTGGGGGGGGGGGGGGGGGGGCATTTCTGCTTTATTAGTATGACAGTGACAGTGGAGGGATGGAGGGAACGACATGCAACAAGACCTCAGGCTGGAATCGAAGCCGAGCCATTGCAGTGACGACCTGGCCTTTAGAAACGGTACCCGCTGAACGGGACAGCGACTGGGGCGTAACCTCAACGATACAGCCTGAAATAAGGTCCACTTACTAGCTTTTTGACCTCATGTCACGACATCTTTTTCTTTTTTCCCAGTCATGATAGACATGAATTGCAACGACTGCGCAAACTCCATCTGTTGATGAAGACTGCAAGATGCAGTTGAAAGCTCTGGGAAAAGCCAGCAGGAAAGGACTTCAGTTACGCTTTTTTTTGGGCCAAACATGCTGATATGATGATAACACTGTCACTGAGGTTGGGCAATAAGTCTAAGTTGTGTTTTTAATCACAGCCTCGTCTTCATACTGGGGTTGGTTAAAATTTCAAAATGTCCTACACTCATGTTGATGCCTCTAGTGTGAGACACAATTCAGTCTGTACCAAAATAGTGTTGACATTCAAAAGTGAGGCCTACTTTCATGAAGTTGCTCACTGACTTCTTCCCTCATTAGTCAGCACATTACAAAAAGCATCTATTTCAATTCAACCTAAAACACAACTACAAAAAAAACAGAACTAGTGGGTGTCTGTGATTCGCTGGCATGGTTCATATCATGTATAGAACACAAACAGAACTGCATCAATGATTTTCTGTGTCCTGAGCAACAAGTAATAGAGTCAGTTCACTCAAAAGAAAACAATGAAGCCAATCAAATTCTCTCTCCTGTCTCTACTGACATATTTCTTGGCATATACTTTTGGTTTCATTTGTCCAAGTTTCTGCCTCCAACCTGAAAGTGTTCTCTGAATTATCTGAGGTTACAGGGTGGAGCCGAAACAATTAGTCAACTGACTAACAGAGGTTGGTGTTTGTGCTTGAAAATGACCAAAGCAGTCGTTCTAGTTTTCAAATGCCAATATCTGCTGGTTTTACAGACAAATTACTTAATCTGTTGCTCTACTAAATAATCATATATTTACTCAAGTACTGTCCTTAAGTACATTTTTGGGCTACTTGGTAAAAAAAATACTGGGACAATCTGTACAAAAAATATTCAGTGGCAGCCCTCTGACAGTTATATATGTTGTTGCTGAAATGTGCAACTATTTATTAATGCCACATATCCTCTCGCTGCATTAAGGTGCAAGCACAAATCTCTCAACCATATCTCGCAATCTTGACACATAAACCCAAACCTGACAGAATATTAGCATCAGAAGGAAGAATGTTTGTGCAAAACAGGTGAAGTGACCCTTTAAAACTAACTAAAATAATGAAATAACGTGGTTCACTCTAGCCAGATAAAGTGTTTGAAAACAGGTCTGCAGCCATCACCACATCAGATGGGTGTAGCTCTTTCCGTGAATTGCTAACGCTAGCAGGCTGCCTGCCTGCGTGTGTGTGTGTGTGTGTGTGTGTGTGTGTGTGTGTGTGTGTGTGTGTGTGTGTGTGTTAATGGGGTGGGGTGGGGAGGGTGGAGGAAGCAGCAGAGGAGAAGCCGGGCGGGCTCCAGCTGTCCTGAGCTCCATCCATGCTGCTGCCTGCTAGACTGTAGCAGTAGGTCTGTTACCCTCTCCCACCTCCCTGCACAGCACCATCAAAACACCATACTAACCAGGTTCTCTATCGCTGCCTGCTCCAGAAACTTCTGTGCCGCCTCTAGTTCGTTCCGATCTGGGGAGAGAGCGGGGAGAGGAGGGGGAGAGGGGTTATTCAATGTGATGTTAGCCAATTAGCTGACAAATATGGCTAGCAGTAAGGCTAACACGATTTTGGTACGACGGTTCTGGCGTGAGCCATAAACTGGGTATTTAAACAGGTTCAGTGGCCACTCTAAACATAATTTTAGGGATTGTTGTGTTTACTTCAGACTTAAAGAGAAGAAATAGAAATAATATTAAAGTTTCATTTCACTGATGGCAGACGACTGGAGAAACACGGCGAAGCACCAACGTGCGTGTTAGCCACCACGCAAGAGACTCTCTGTTAGCATGCTAACGTTAGCCGGCCAACGGGACACGTTTGGAATGGCAGATAAAGTTTTCTGGACAAACAGCAAACCGGATTAAAGAATATTAACTCAATTAAAAACAGTGGAAGATAATTAATGTGTTAACTGGATGAACTTTTCTCTCTTCCCAATGAATCAAAAGTAACGTTAGCCCAGACATGCGTGCGAAGAAACGGCCGATAGTTTGAATGATGCGAGCTAACGGACTAGCAGAGCGGCTAAATCAGGCATGGGCAGGGTCGCCGCTACTATGCAGCTACATGCAGCTGTCAGATTAGCCTCCATTGAACTACATCGTCATTATTATGATATGACAACGTATTTAGAGGTCAGCTGTGCAGACTGGCAGGTTAATAACACTGTGAAGTCGTGAGACGCCGACCAGAGTGCTAAGTCACCAGAGCTATCAGCGGGACTGAGGCCGTAACGTTAGCTCGGTTAGCATTAGGAGCTAGCAACCCGTTAGCTAGGCATTTCCCTCCTCCCTACTTCAAACTTTCACCGGTTCATCGGAGCTAACGGCCGGTGAGTTAACACAGCAGCTACCACCCCGAAATATAGCATGAGAGGACGGGCATGTCGTGTGGGAGTGTGTGGTGCTGATATTTACCTGGAGAGACCGTTTTTTCGAGAATAGTGATGAGCTCCATTCCGTCCACCGGCTGTCGCTCGCTCTCTGCCTCTCTCTCTTAACTCGGTCGCTAGCTCGATAGTTAAGGTTGCCGCGCAGCTCACACAGCGGATTATATTTCTTCCACGGAGCTCAGTCAGTGCCAGCCACAAGGCGGAATCAGTCGGTGATAAAATATCCGGAAGTTCCCCACTGCTAGCTTGGTGTTTTTACTCGGATGATGCGGGAAATATTGACGACCGTGGCGTAGAGTAACGTCTCCTAGCTTCACCGCTGCCCGTTTGCATCCTGTGTTGTCGGGAGGGAAAGGGCCGCGCGCTTCTCTCCCGCGGAGGGATATCACGCTCTGACTGTAGGGCAGCGTACTATCTTCAGGAACTGTCGGACATTTTCGCACTGTGCAGTTAGCGCAGAGGCGAAACACAACACAGCTGAGAATACTTTCCAGAGAATACGGTTCACTCCCTCCACAGCACATTTAATGTTAACACGGTTAAAGACCACTGGTCAAGTCTGTTAAATTAAGTCATCATGGTTTTATTCAAACCTCAACCATCTGTTGAGATCATCTCTTTAGTGGGGAAAATGGTCTACCATAGTTCTACTGTAACTTACGTTCTGGATTTTAGACAATTAAGCTAAACAGTAAAACTGAGTAATTAATCATTAATCGTTGAATATTGTTTACGTCAAAACATCAACGGTGATATCTGATGTCTTTTTCACTAACGTTAAACGCGATTTTGAGACAACGCCAGTTAAAATTGTTCATTGAAGTTTACGAGGAACACGTGAATGCAGCAGTACACTCCTCTCATCTGTCTCCTGCGCGATCCCGTTTGCTCCTCTTTTCGCGCGCTCCGTCTCGCACGCGCACATATGCACGTGCCTGAGTCCGGAAGTTTGTTTCGAATTCATAAAATACCCCAACGAATGAACGTTTAATACATACAAATATTTCACAGGTATAAAACCAAAATCGTGTTGAGAAGAGCGTCTGCTGTTCTCCAGGAGAAGAAAGTAGGCCTGTATGGGGTTAGAACAGTGACTTTGCCTTTTAGCACTGAAAATAAAATTTGACATTGACACACTTGAATTGTAAAAAGTTGTATTGGCAGTGAAAAATGTTCCACTGAAAAATTAAACACAGACATTAAATATCATTTATTTTTATTTTAATATTGTTGGATTTGTTTGTGTTTTTCAACAACAATCTTAATTTTATTTCTTCATGTCAAGTGTGTTTTACGGTGCTGCTGTTTTTCCACATTGAACCAAGCTGAAACTTAAAAACCAGTGAAACTTAAAAAAGAGCTGACAGACAGAAGAATAGTAATAAACCAGTTTTAAATAATCTATTACAAATAGGAGTCCTGCACAAGAAATTCTATTGAGGTAACATTAACAACAGAAGGCATTCGTGTCAAAGTACTCGTTATGCAGAATGATGGAGCCTTCAAGGTCCTGAAAGATGTTTCTTTGATCTTTTGTGCTCAGAAGTAATTATCTTGTGCAATAAAGTTATTTTTCAGGACTTCAGGAGCATTATTTGTGTTGTGTAACAAAATCTAACTTAATCCTCAGTGTTACTACATGATGACCTTATGAAACCCAAATGCAGTGACTGAGACCACCTGTGAGGATCTGTGGGGCCTTTAATCTCTAATAATACATCTTATTCTGTAAATTAATCTTGTTTGTATGTAAAATCAAAGTAATTGGTATCGAAAGTATCAAATCCAGTAACTGTAGTGAAGTAAAAAGTATTTCCCTCTGAAATGCAGTGGAATAGAAGTAGAAAATAGCATAAAATAGAAATACTCATGTACATGCACTGCAAACTGTACTTAAGTAGAGAAATTGGGTAAAAGTACTTTACTGTTACTGCTCACCACTGTGATCATCATATAACAGCTCAACTCGGCTCAATCAGCTAACAAAATGCTGCTCACATGTTAATGCACAAGTGAAAAAATCATTATATGAATGACTGTTATATTAAAACAAAACTCTCGTACCTGGGATACTTTACTTTTTACTTATCAGTGCCCCATCGTATACATCCGTACTATTCCAACATTATACGATAATATGGCAATGATAGGGGCCAATAACGTATAAAGAGTACTTTTAAATCAGTAAAATCCTGAACACAAAACATTTACTTGTAAAGTTCTCACACTGATACTTTTACTGCTGTTTACTCTTTAACGATGTACATGTTATTCACTCATGTTTTGTGTGTGTGAACTCTTTCAGTAATTAGTCGGAAATACGCGAAGCTCCGGCTCACATTTTTTTATCTACCTGCTGAATCGATGAAGCTGTACACGAAGTTCAGTTCCTCCTTCTGAACAAACAGAAAGACGGCATGTAAAAACAAACCCATTGCTTCTTTATTAGTTAGTCATTTTACAGTAGTCACTCATACGTAGCTGCCTTGAGTTGGTCTTTTTGTGTCACTTTTTACTTTTTGTTCCAACTTCTTCCTCATTTTTTTCCATCAACACAGCGGAAGAATCATGGACAAAGTATAAAAAAAAAGAACAAAAAGCAAACAAAGAAAAACTGGGATAAAATGCCCCTTTTCACAACAAAAACTACATTTGGCAAAAGGCAAGGATGAAGGTGATGATGACGATGATGATCCAGTGCATCTTTAAAACATCGATGAAGACATGAGATTCAGTTTTACAAAGAAAGAGAAGAGAGAGAAGATGAGATATGTCTGAATGTCTGATTGGATAAGAGCTTTCAGGAGTCAAGGATTATCGTCCAATCAAATTTGATCTCCTCACCTGTCACTAGGCAAAGTTTGAAGCTGTGATATGCATCATTAAGAGAATATGCGAGGCATTGATCCCCACATTACAGTCACAGTAAAAAAACAACTGAATCACAACTGAATACAAAAAAATAAAATATAAAACTGACCCATTGAGACGTTTAACACAGTGAAACATTGATCTGGAGTGTTTATGGCACAACGAGGCGTTTGGCTGGCGAGCAGTGCGACATCATGGCAATTTAAAACAACTAATACTTTTATTTCCTTGACTACAGCGGGTCCAAAACCTCCACCAGTGACCAGGAACCATACAGGGAATGATGCACTACCTCTACTGCACTGCTACAACTTTATTCATGGCAAGAAACCAAAGATCTTTTTTATTATGGAGGGACAGGCGTCTGAAAATGGAGAAAAATGTAGCTCCCAAAGTCCCACGTCGTAATTTATAATGTATAATCTTTATTTGCACCCCCAACCTCCACCACTTGTTCTGTAGCAAACTAACACCATTTACTCAGATAGCTAATGTCAGCTTTTTATCTAACCTGCTAATGAGCTAACAAGCTAGCAATGTAGGTCTAAGGCCTGGAAAATCAATTATCATGTGATAATGGTGGCTCGTTTTCCAAATAGAATTTAAACTTCATTTTACTTTACTTTATTCGGTTTTATTTTTTCTACTGCAGAGCTGAACAATAAAACCAGCAACCTATGCAACTGTGAGGCTTACGTGGCAACATGTAGCTAACGTCAAAAGAGCTAACAAACAAGCCAGCGCTAGCTTTTGACCTCAGTTTACTATGTGCTATGCTAATACGTTAGCTCATTAAAAAGAATTGGTATGTTTTGCAACACTGATATACAATTTCTTTGTAAGCAGTGACCCGCATATCTGTAAGCTCACAAGCTTATGTTAGCAAAACTTTTCCCCATAATAATAATATTGAAAATGGCGTGTTTCCACTGTTTGGCGTGCTGTAATCTTAATATTCTTCACTTGTTGTTCTTCAGTAGTAATCAATCGAATCTGAATACTGCAGCTAACATTTCCCAACCTCCACTGCTTTTGTAGCAGCACTTACTAACGTTAGCTAAATCGTGTTTGCTCAAAAATAACGCAGACTGAAGGTGTAGTTGTGCAGGTCTGTTCAGTTTTCTCTGAGTGCAGCGCAGCAGAGGTAATGCAGCAATAACTGTGACAGAACACTTGAAACTGTTCTAGCCAGTGCTAGTGTTAGCTAATGTGGAACCACGAAGCTAACACGATACTGTGGAACACGCTAACCCAAATGCTAGCCAGTACAAGGCAGCCCATCGACTGAGCTCTGAGGAGATAAATATGAATCATTTCGTCTGAACTGCAGTCGCGGTTTGTTTGTCGTGTCCGTCTGAAAATATGAAACATGACATCAGTAATATTTCAGACCCCCCCTCAGTATCACAGCCCCTCGCAACACTGAGGGGGGGGTCACCGCTGAGTCAACTGAGGACAGGATCTGGATCTGATCAGCTTTTTACTTTTTCCACAGTCACAAACATCAGGGGTCATTTATGAAAAACGTCTCTTTAACACCGAAATCTGGTTCTTCACAAAATCAGCTGCTTGAACTAATAACAGGCAAAACTTTGCTTTAACAATAATCCTGACATGAAATTCAGACTGAGACTGATGATTTTCATAAGTGAGGCCCCCAAGGAAGCTACAGAAGCCCGTTTAGGACAAGAAATCAAAAATACTCTGAATTGTAAATGAAGACTGAGCAGCGAGTCGCAGGCGAGAGACGAGCTCAACGCTGAAATCTGTTGATTTCTGAGTCAACGTGACTTCAGACGGCGAGTCGAGGTCACGAGATCACGCCGAGATCTTATTACAGAGCAGATCAGCAAAAGATTGTAGGATATAATGACGACGAGGTTTTTCCTCACTTTTCTTGGCAGAAATGAGCTTCCATAGAAACAGACTCAAACTCATCACTGAACAGAAAACACAGAACAACACAGATCCACACAAACAGGAGCCTGAACGTGTGTCCGGACTGGATGGAAGCGCTGCTGCAGCACACAAATAAATTAAAACCTGATTTAAAGAGAAACCAAAAAAACTCCTGAGAAAAAAAAAAAGATCAATCACTTCCCAAAAGAATCTGATCGGAGGCGAAAACAGGCAACGATGAAGAGAAGAGGCTGAAAAGAACGAGGGGAAGATGAATGATTGAGGCGAATGTTGAAGACACTGAGGCGCACGCACACACACACACACACACACACACACGCACACACAGGAAACAGGAAGAAAAACAGCTCAAACACACCTGAACAACCTTTGACACCAGCCAGAAAGTCTCGTGGCTCTGGTGTGAAGCTGCCCCCCCCTCCCTCCCTGAACTCTCTCAACAGTCTGACATTCTAGACAGGGCTGGTTAGCTTAGCTTGGCTCTGTTAGCCTAGCTCCATCAACAGAGACAAACCTCCACCTCTGCTCCGTCACACTGCTTCACTGTCAGAGGTCACATGGTCACACATTCAGCTGTCTGTGTGCCAGACAGACAGACAGGCTGACAGAGAGACAGGCTGACAGAGACAGACAGACAGAGAGACAGACAGAGAGACAGGCAGGCAGAGACAGAGAAAGACAGACAGAGACACTACAGCCATGTAGCCTCAAAACAGTGAAATGCTGACATCACTTCCTGTTTACTGAATTTGAATTGTCATTGCATATGTGAACCCGCTCTGACTTCCTGCTACCTGCTGACAGCTTCCTGTTCCGCCTCCAACACACACACGCACACACACACACACACGAATACATTCATTACCATCTGATTGCAGCCTCGACACTGAGGGTTGAATGTGAGTGGAGGTTACCTGACTGACCTGTGACAGGTGTGCTGTGAAGGTCAATCCTGACTGGTCTGATCATCACACCTGCAGTTCTCACCACACCTCTGTTCTCTGAACTTTATGAGCTTTAACTCTCGGTCTGAACGGTCTGAACGGTGGCTCGCGTCCTCTGGAACAACAGCCAGATGATGAACTGATTGATGATTTAGCCGATCGATCAATCGTTTCTCAGCGGCTGTTTTTCCTTCTGACAGAAAACTGACGAGACACCTGATGATGTCATCTGATGATGTCATCTGGGCCTTTTTCACTGTTGTCTGATGTTTAACAGACCACATCATCAATTAACGTGATCAGCAGATCGATCAGCAGACTGAAGGCTTCTTCCCTCTGCAGCTCCGTTCTACGTCCGGCGACGCCGCTGAGGATGGCGTCGTCTTGTTTAAATAACCTTTATTGAAACCGTCAGTGGAAGATCCCGGGTTTGTGTGAGCGCCGACGCCACGACCCGTCCGCTGATCCCAGCTCTGTGAACATTAAGGTCCAGTGTTCTGTGTGAACAGGAGGGCTGAAGACTCTTAACGTCTGTCCCTCTGAAGGTGGACGTAAACCTTCTGTGGGCCTACAGAGGGGGCTGATGGGTAACCACGCAGGCTCTCTGACCTCACCAGACTTCATTCATAAAAGATGCTTTTTTCTGAGTCAATCTAACATTTGAGTTCACTCCCCAGATTCAGAAATGACAGAATGGACACAATGCAGAGACAGATGTGTTTAGCCTAGCTTAGCACAAAGACTAGAGGCAGAGCCACAAACATCAGACCGGCCTTCTGTCAGAGACACACCTGCAGGGTTCTGACTTCCTGTGTGGAGGGTGGAGTCACACCCCCTGTCAAACCACAGCCACTTTTCCATTCTCACTCTTCCTCGTTCTGCTGCTACTGACGAGCAGGTGGATGCCTGGCATGATGATTGGTTGTTGGATGGAAGGAAGGAAGGAAGGAAGGAAGGACAGAAGGAAATGAGGGAAGGAAAGGAGTGTTGGGGGTGATGTTCCAAAGGTTAAAGGTCATTTACAGTAAACTACAGATATATACACACACCCAAAATTGTACAGAGAACAAATATGTACATGCTCAGGGTCTCTAATTTGTTTAACTATTACCGACAACTTTCCCAAAATCTCTTTCCTCCTCCTCCTCCTCCTCCTCCTCTTCCTCCTCTTCCTCTTCCTCTTCCTCCTGCTCCTCCTCCTGCTCGGTCGCTGTACTCACCAACACAACAAAACCTTTTCCAACTTCAGGAGATGGTGCACAGCTCCCTCCTCCTCCTCACCTGTCTGTAGTGTAGTGACGTGGGAGGCGGGACTTGCAGGCCCTTTGGACCAATTACTCGAGTGTCACATGACATGGAGGACTTTAGCTGTTCTTTAGCAGCGTTCTGTCTTCAGGAGGACAGGAGGAGGAGGCTGACGTAGATGAGGAGGAGGAGGAGGACGAAGCAGCGATTGTGGTGGTGGCAGCAGAGGAGGAGGATGAGGTGGAGGAGGAAGAGGAGGAGGTGTGAGGAGGGAAGGAGAGCAGCTGTCCGGTCTCTGAGGAGAGGAGGGAGCAGGAGCGCAGGTCGACCGTCTGCAGGGAGGGGCAGCGACGCAGCAACGGGATGCACTGCTCCGTCACCTTCACACAACCTGAGAGACAGAACACCGTCAGGTCAGTTCTCCAGCACAGACCGACATGCATGAAGACACAACAGTCCATCCGTCCCTCAGTCAGTCTGTCCGTCCTTCAGTCAGTCAGTCAGTCAGTCCGTCCGTCCTTCAGTCAGTCAGTCAGTCCGTCAGTCTGTCCTTTAGTCAGTCAGTCAGTCAGTCAGTCTGTCCGTCCTTCAGTCAGTCAGTCAGTCCGTCAGTCTGTCCTTTAGTCAGTCAGTCCTTTAGTCAGTCAGTCAGTCCGTCCGTCAGTCAGTCCGTCTGTCCTTTAGTTAGTCAGTCAGTCCGGCAGTCAGTACGTCTGTCCTTTAGTTAGTCAGTCAGTCCGTCAGTCTGTCCTTTAGTCAGTCAGTCCGTCAGTCCTTCAGTCAGTCAGTCTGTCCTTTAGTCTGTCCTTTAGTCAGTCTGTCTGTCAGTCCGTCCTTTAGTCAGTCCGTCCTTTAGTCAGTCCGTCCGTCAGTCAGTCTGTCCGTCAGTCAGTCTGTCCGTCAGTCAGTCAGTCTGTCCGTCAGTCAGTCTGTCCTTTAGTCAGTCAGTCTGTCTGTCTGTCTGTCCTTTAGTCAGTCTGTCTGTCTGTCCGTCAGTCTCTCCGTCAGTCAGTCTGTCCGTCCGTCCGTGGTCTGATCATTTCAGCTCCTCCAGCAAACAGACATTAGAAACACGTCCTCTAGAGGCCGATTACCTGCCAGGTTGATGTGGGTGAGGCTCTCTCTCAGGGGGGAGATGGGGGAGGTGAGGGTGTGCACCGTCTGATCTGTGACGTTTCCACACTGACTCAGGTCTAACCTGGTCAGGTGAGGAACGTAACGCACCAACAGACGAGACGACGCGTCCGTCAGGTCCAGCCCGGCCAATCGCAGCTCTGTCACGTTCTGGAAACGCCCCACTCTGGTTTCACCGTGAGCTGATCGACCAATCAGAGAGCGTCAACATGTGAGCTACATGGTTTTAAAATCAGTTCAAGTGGGTTTAAGTTTTTCTTTTTCTTCACCACAAAACAACCAAAATCATTACAACAACCTTAATTAATTATTCGTTTATCAATTTGTTCATTAGAAAAATTAAGCCCATTAAAATCTTTAATTTCAAAGCCATGAATGAACAAATCCAGGAAGTGAAATGTGCACACAAAACTCACCTCGACTTCGCACATGAAGTCAAAATATTTTAAAATCCCATCAGTTACTCATTAAAGTTTTTATGAAGGTAAAATATGTTCCTTTAAACAACCTGTGTGGCTGATTCATTAATTAATTAAAGGAATAAAAGTGTTTTTAATGTGTAATCTGTACGTTTTAATTAGTACAAACCTTGAAAAAGCAATGGGATTCATGTTTTTTCTGTATTTTACCTCTTAAAACTGGGGTGGGGAACGTCTGGCCTCCGGGCCGTATACAGCCCGCGAGAACGTTTGATAGCTAAGAAGCTGAAAGCTCCTTCAGAAGGAGACTCGCTGAAGGAGCCTCATTAACACGAGACAAAGTCAAACTGATCCAGAGTCAGTTTGTCTGGAATAATTCACAGAGAAAAGCTGACGTGAACCTCAGAGCTGAACCTGGAGCTCCAGCAGCTCTTCAGCTCTCTGCCGTCACATGTGACATGAAAACTGACTCAAAGACTCAAGACGGACTGACCCAGACCACCAGCTGAGAGGAGCAGCAGCATCATCATCATCATCATCATCATCATCATCATCGTCATCGTCATCATCATCACCAACCGACACCAGACGCCTCACCAGACCTCCCAGAACTCCCAGAGTCATGTCTGAGCAGACCACAAAGCCTTCCTGTCAGGTGATGTTGATGTGTGAGTGTCTCTCACCTGTCCTGGTGTCAGGTGGGGGGGCCAGCAGCTCTCTCAGGTGTGAGTCTTTGAGGTCCTCCACTCTGCTGAGGTCCAGCAGCTTCAGACAGGGACAGACGGCCTGACACAGAGCGGACACCGCCGGCCAAGGACACCCAGACACGTTCAACTCCAACAGACCTAACAGGAGGGAGTCACAGGTGGGAGTCACAGGTGGGAGTCACAGGTGGGAGTCACAGGTGGGAGTCACAAGACACAAATGAGTCGGAGTCAAAATAAGCCAAGAACGTGGACCTGCTCCCGACAGCACGAAAGTACTTAAACGAATCAAAAACTTTGACGAGAGCTTTCGACCGCATTCCCCAGAACTTGCTTAGCAAATGAAACCTGCTGTGGGGGTCCGAGACCGGACCACTTCTGTCCTGAGCGAGTCTCATTTGCTGAAGAAGGGTGCAGAATACAGCTGAAAGCTCCAGAAGACATGAAGCTACACCAGCAGTGACTTCTGCCGCCGTCGACGCGTTCACGTTAACACATTTAGAAAGTTTCCAACCTGAGCGACTGCTGCAGACTGAACACTGAACTGAATTGATGCAGACAAACAGGAAACAGGAAGTGTTGGCAGACAACGGGCAGACAACAGGCAAACAGGAAGTGTTGGCAGACAACAGGCAAACAGGAAGTGTTGGCAGACAACAGGCAAACAGGAAGTGTTGGCAGACAACGGGCAGACAACAGGCAAACAGGAAGTGTTGGCAGACAACGGGCAGACAACAGGCAAACAGGAAGTGTTGGCAGACAAACAGGAAACAGGAAGTGTTGGCAGACAACGGGCAGACAACAGGCAAACAGGAAGTGTTGGCAGAAAACAGGCAAACAGGAAGTGTTGGCAGACAACGGGCAAACAGGAAGTGTTGGCAGACAACAGGCAAACAGGAAGTGTTGGCACACAACAGGCAAACAGGAAGTGTTGGCACACAACAGGCAAACAGGAAGTGTTGGCAGACAACAGGCAAACAGGAAGTGTTGGCACACAACAGGCAAACAGGAAGTGTTGGCACACAACAGGCAAACAGGAAGTGTTGGCAGACAACGGGCAAACAGGAAGTGTTGGCAGACAACAGGCAAACAGGAAGTGTTGGCAGAAAACAGGCAAACAGGAAGTGTTGGCAGACAACAGGCAAACAGGAAGTGTTGGCGGCACCTTGTAAGCGGTTGATGAGCCACATCAGCTGTTTTTTGGAGATGTTGGTATAACCCAGGTTCAGGGAGACGGGCTGTCGGCGGATGATGCCGCTCAGCATGGGAGGGGTGATGGAGCGCTGCCGGCTCAGATCGATCTGAGTCCACAACCTTTTATCGCAACACCTGAGGGAGAGAAAACAAGCTTCACACACGAACCTTCCGTCTTCTGCTCAGACGGACACCTGCTATAGTTTTCTGTCTGCTTGAGTAAAGACTGTCAAAGACCTGGAACTGAACCACACCCCCAAACTTCAGAGTGATGGTTTTCATGAACTGACTGATCGATTCAGCAGAAGAAGAAGTCATCATGAACTGCTGCAGCGTGACATCACTCTGTGAGGTCACCCGTCAGTCTGTGAGGTCACGCTTCAGTCTGTCCCGTCACTCTGTCCCTCAGTCTGTCCGTCTGTCCCTCAGACTGTCCCGTCACTCTGTCCCTCAGACTGTCCCTTCACTCTGTCCGTCTGTCCCCTCAGTCTGTCCCTCAGACTGTCCCTCAGTCTGTCCTGTCACTCTGTCCCGTCACTCTGTCCCTCAGACTGTCCCTTCACTCTGTCCGTCTGTCCCCTCAGCCTGTCCCGTCACTCTGTCCCGTCACTCTGTCCCTCAGACTGTCCCGTCACTCTGTCCGTCTGTCCCTCACTCTGTCCCGTCACTCTGTCCGTCCATCACTCTGTCCTTCAGTCTGTCCCGTCACTCTGTCCCATCACTGTGTCCGTCTGTCCCTCAGCCTGTCCCGTCACTCTGTCCGTCTGTCCCTCAGTCTGTCCCTCACTCTGTCCGTCTGTCTCTCAGACTGTCCCGTCACTCTGTCCGTCTGTCCCTCAGTCTGTCCCCTCAGCCTGTCCGTCTGTCCCCTCAGCCTGTCCCTTCACTCTGTCCGTCAGCCTGTCCCGTCACTCTGTCCGTCAGCCTGTCCCGTCACTCTGTCTGTCTTTCCCTCAGTCTGTCCCATCACTCTGTCCCTCAGACTGTCCCGTCACTCTGTCCGTTTGTCCCTCACTCTGTCCTGTCACTCTGTCCCATCACTCTGTCCCTCACTCTGTCCGTCTGTCCCTCACTCTGTCCCGTCACTCAGTCTGTCCCGTCACTCAGTCTGTCCCGTCACTCAGTCCGTCTGTCCCTCACTCTGTCCCTCAGCCTGTGCCATCACTCTGTCCGTCTCTCCTGTCAGTCTGTCCTGTCACTCTGTCCCATCACTCTGTCCGTCTGTCCCGTCACTCTGTCCCTCAGTCTGTCCCGTCACTCTGTCCCGTCACTCTATCCGTCTGTCCCGTCACTCTGTCCCATCACTCTGTCCATCTGTCCCTCAGACTGTCCCGTCACTCACCAGCGGCTCCAGGTGCGGCAGACTCTCATGCAGACGCACAGCTCTCTCTGGCTCAGGTGCGTGAACACTCTGAGCCACACGTCACGCGTCATGATGTGGGAGGAGCCAGAGTCCAGCGGCAGGCAGCTGGGCTCAGGGCAGGCGGGGGGAGGACGCACCAGGTGTCTCTCCATCTGAACGGGCCGGGGGGGCGAGGGCACGGCCGGCGGGCTGCGCTTCATCATCTGAGAGCGCGGTGCGAGGCGGGACGGCTGCGAGCAGGGGGACGCCGCCATCACTGACATCATCAGGCCGCCTCCCCCCGGGCCTCCACCCCCTCCTCCTCCATTAGAGGTAGGGATGGAGGAGGAGGGGGTGGTGTTTCTGGACGTCTGGTTCTTACTGTTGCTACGGATCTTGTTGCTGCGGCTCCCGCTGCCTTTGGTCCCGCCCCCACTGTGTTTGTGATTGGTCAGAACGCCACTGGCGTTCTCCTTCTCCCCTCCCTCCCTGCCCCCTCCACCCCCTCCTGTACCTCCTCGTGTCCGTCCGTTACGTGTCTCCTGCCCATTACTGCGCTGCTTCCCCATGAAGCCGTCGTGCTGTGAGGACGGAGGCATCTGATTGGAGGAGAGGGGTGAGGGTGGGGGGAGGGAGGCAGAGTTTTTCCTGGTCCTATCAGATGGGGGCGTGTCCTCCTCCTCTCCATCCAGCAGTCCTCCTTTCCGCCCTCGCAGCGGTAACCCCACCTCTCCTCCTCCCACTCTCCGCCGAGCCTTCTCCCCCCCTCCCACTCCCCCTCCCTGCTCCTCCTCCCGTACCTCCTCCTCCCCCCTCCCTCCCTCCCCCTCAGACTCCTCGCTGGCGCTGAAGCCCAGTTCGGCCAGGCGGCGCTCCCTTTCCCGCTCTCTCTCCCGCTCGCTGCGACTCCTCTCTCTCTCTACCCGCCCCCCGCTGCTGTTGCCATAGACGATGGGTGGAGGCGGGGCGGGGGAGGATGATGAAGGCGAGGAGCCTCCTCCTGCCTGCTCCCCCCTCAGGGAGTCATCAGAATCGGACTCCGAGTCGGACTCGGAGCTGGAGGAGGACGAGGACGAGGACTCGGGCCGACGCTCCAGCAGACACATCCTCTTAAAACGTTCCAGTTTCTCTCTGTGATGGGAGCGCTGGTCTGCGTTCGACGTCCCCCCTGCTCCTCCCGCTCCTCCTCCCCCGGGCTGAGAAGAAGTGGTTGTCGAGGAGCCCTGCAGTCCTCCCGCTCCTCCTCCAGCTGAGGAGGTGGGACCGTTCGACTCTGCCGCCTCCTGCTTCGGTTTCTGATGAGCAGAAAAGTTAAAATCAAAGCGGGTCAAAACTCGAGGAGACAGAGGAGGACACGTTTCTCGTTACTACGTCTCTGTCTCTTTGTCTCGTTCAGTGGACAGTCTGTTACTCTGCTGACCGTCAGCACGTTTGGCCCCTGGAGCCGGTCCCCGCTGCAGCCGGTCCCCCTGGAGCCGGTCCCCGCTGGAGCCGGTCCCCGCTGGAGCCGGTCCCCGCTGGAGCCGGTCCCTGCTGTTAGAGAACGTCCGACAGGCGTCCTAATAGTAAAAACTACTCTGGACGTTCAGAGAATTCTTCGACCTGTTCGTCTACATGAGCTGCACACGTGTGTTTGACTGTAAACTTTATTGTCAACGTGGCTGCTGGACAACAGCTGGACCTGCAGCTGGGACTCAGACAGACGCAGTGGACATTTAACAGAAGTCTTTTCACAGATTTGTGATCAGAACATCACAACGCTTCTGGGATCGCGGCTCAGGGGTGGAGCGCTCGGCCACTGATCAGAAGGTTGGTGGTTCGATGCCCCCCCTCGGCAGTCTACATGTCGTGGTGTCTAATCGTGTGATGCCGTGTGTGAACGCAGGCTCGTGTTGGAAGCTCTTTATAAATACAGACCGTTCATGCTTCCTTTGTTGAATGAATGAACTCCAGAAAGGTTTCCTACCTTTTTGAGGCGTTTTTCGTGGGCGCCCTTCATCTGAGAGAGAGACAGGAAGCAGAGACAGACAGTCAGAGCTGCAGACGGGTTCAACACACGACCAGCATCATGTCATCCACAGAGAAACAGCAGCAGACTGTTCACCTTCTTCTTGGGCCCGCTGTCCTGAGGCAGCTCCTTCTCCTTCTTCCTCTTGTGTCCCCCGTCCGGCCTCCCACCCTCCTCCAGGGAGGGAGGGGCTTTCTTTTTAGGGGGAGGGTCATCTGTGAGCTTCCAGCGACCCACCTCCCCGTTGTCCAGCCTGCGTTTCCCCGAGCCGTCGGCCTGGTCCTGGTCACCAACACGAGACAGTTAGACACGAGTTCGCCTCGCTTCAAACCGGCGCTGGCGGCGAGCCGCAAACCTGAGCGCCGTCTCACGGTCATCATCTCAAGAATTAACACTAATTTATTCTCATATCACAACTTTTTCTAATGACAGCACAACTTCACGTTCAAAAAGAAGGTTTCTTAGAAATTCATTTTCCTGTAGCTTAATTTTAAATTGAATAAATGTCGACATTTTATAGCAATTTTACAAACGAACACTTTAATTAAACTTCTATTTTATAAACATCTCATATTATATTGCTTCCTCTTGAAGAATTCTTCTTCTTCCTGACAGAATTATAACTTGTGTCTGGGTAAATTATTACTTCCTGGTCCTCCTTTCAGCTTCACTCTGTTTCCTGCTGACAGCAGAACTAATATTCCTCCAGCTGTCAGAGGGAACGTGACGCTGTTTCCTGACTCTGGAGCCTTTACTCTCGGTACGCGCCCCCCTCCGGACATGTTGGACCGGACCCGGCCGTCTCCAGGAAGTGCTGAACAGGTGAAAATCTGCCTCGTCTCTCCACCAGTTTGCTCTGACTCTTACCTTACTGGTTTTGCCCTCCTTGTGGCATTTCGGACACTCCCAGCAGTTTGGGATCTCATCGTTGATGATTCCTTCAGCTTTCCCCATCTGAGGAGACAAACGCAGCTCAGCACACGAGACATCAACGGCATGGAAATGAGCAACAAGCTTCGTTTTAAAGCTGCTCCTTCTTAAATTACCCTTTGAAATCTTACATTCATGACTTTACCCCCAAATGTTACTGCCCTTTTTAGGAAATCAGAATCGTTTCATAATAAAACTCATGTTGTTTCCTCAATGCTCTGTCCAGTGGCCTCTTCAGGACATCTCAGGCAGTCAAGCTCAGCTCTGAGGCTTTTTGTAGAGACTGATTGATGGCTGATTGATGGCTGATTGATGGCTGATTGATGGCTGATTGATGGCTGATTGATGGCTGATTGATGGCTGATTGATGGCTGATTGATGGCTGATTGAGGTCTGATTGATGGCTGATTGATGGCAGTCACACCTGCCATATTAATCATGAATGTCAGAGGAGCTGAGGAGGTCCTGCTTTAAACTGTGCAGAAAACAAACTGTGGGTAAAACCGAGCCGTCAGGAGGTGAATGGAGATGCTGACTCCCCCCTTGTGGCAGCTGTAAGTAAATCAGGAGATGGATACAGGACTGCACTTTGGACAGCTGTCCCACCCCCAGCCGAGGCTACAGGCAGGCTGTACGCCGCTGTTTGTTCTGATACCGTCAACAGATCATCAACTGCTGCTGCAGGACACATTAAACTCCTCTGACTTCAGGAGAATCACTGAGGGGGGTGTGTGGAACCTCAACAGGCAAAGTTTAAAGAAACATTCAGTAGTTTTGTGATCTCTCTTATAGTTATAAAAACAGGAAATGGAAACAAGTTTTCAGAAGTCTTTCTGAGCTGAGACCTGAACACCATTAAAGTTTGATCTCAGAGGACAGACGTGAGGTCACGTCTCTGAGTCTGCTTCCTGTCTGTGGATGTCAGTCAAAGTTTCAACAACAAAAACACTGATCAGAAAACCAACAGCAGGGTTTGACGCCGATCACCTTCAGACAGCTGGGGTGGATGATTTCGTTGCAGATGGTGCACTCCATCAGAGAGAGGCTGAACTTCTCCTCCTCAGAGTCCACCGTGTCCTCCTTCCCCGCCTCACCGCACGCAAAACACACCGCCGTGTGAGGCAACACCGGCTGTACAGAGAGAGAGACAGGTGGAGAGACAGGTGAGTCAGACAGGTAGGGAGACAGGTGAGTCAGACAGGTAGGGAGACAGGTGAGTCAGACAGGTAGAGAGACAGGTGGGAGAGATAGGTGAGTCAGACAGGTAGAGAGACAGGTGAGTCAGACAGGTGGAGAGACAGGTGAGTCAGACAGGTAG